>NC_041390.1:488281097-488295892 GCF_002162155.2 Triticum dicoccoides | reverse complement strand
AACAACATTTGAATGTACATAGTACGAGACTTAATATCAATGTTTCAATTTGGTGTACATTGTAAGATTTGAACCGAGGAGCAGGCATACGGGTAATTATTTCGAATTCGTGCCATACTAAGTTTCGAAAAGTTGACATTGACTCAGTTTGTTGTGCTATTTTGTAGGTCATATGTTTGAATCCATCCAAAAGTTTTCTCACTACCATGGTGTTCATCATATACATATGCATTTGTATTAAAAAAAGTAGTGTGGATACACTGAAATGCAAAATCCACGTTAGAATTGGAGATTGCTCCGTGACACGCACTCTAATTCAAATAACTAACTACGTGACACACACTCTAATTCAAATAACTAATTATGTGAGACACACTCTAATCCACGTTAGCATGGGTACCGTTTTGATTTTTTTTCAAAAAACTCCTCATTAATTAATTTATAGTACTCCGTCTATTCACTTTTATAAGACCTTGAAGACATTTCAGACAGTGTGTGCAAAACAGTTCATTTTAAGTTCTTTGAAATGACTTAAAAAGTGAATGGATGGAGTATCTCGTTTTGAATGACTAATTATTGCAAGGAAAACACGGGCATGGTAATACATACATATTCGTTTGCAAATGAATGAAGATTCGTTTGCATTCTCAAATGCCAGCCACCTGTTGGGCCCATATGTCATGGACACAAAGGCAGGTGCCTTAAGGCACCGAAGCATAGTCATGTCGGGGTGGTCGCGTGTGTCGGACGGACGCGTAGTACCCAGCCACCCACCCCCCCTCCCCCCCAAAAAAGGACGACGACAATATAAGTTCGCGCTTCCATGTTTCGGATTGAAATATCTGGCGGCCCTAATTCCAGTCCTGCAAAATCTCTCTTCTCCACCGTCCCCTTCTGCGCCTAGATTGCTCAAATCCCTAATTCTCCGCCAACCCTCGAATCACCCCTCATCTCGTCTCTTTCCCCACCGTTCCCCACCTCTGTGCTAGACGACAACGATGATGAAGACGACGGTCGCGCTTCACCACCGCACCGGAGCTACCTCATCTACGCCCTCGTCCACCGCACCGGCTGGTCCACCAACAACGTCGGCCGCCGCAACCGACGTGCCTCACAGACACCGAGTTCCACCGCATCAGGTGTGCTTCACCGATGCCGTCTCCCAGCTCACCGGGGCTACTTCACCGAGCACATCATCGCACCTTCGCCCCCCGAGGCCGTTGGGGCTTCACCAATGGTCTCGTCCACCGCATCGTAGCGCTCCGCTGCCACTCAAGATCTGCATCCATGCGCGGCCATCCAACGCCAGCGCATCACCCTCAACGGCTCAGAAGTGACCCACACTCTAGCTAGGCGAGCATGCCCAAACGCCGGCCCGAACTAGGTATCCACACATCACTCCCTTGTGCACTGTTCTGATGATGTTTGGATATCCTTTCACTGCTCTCTTAGCTTACACGCCTATGCAACTCTGACCTTAACTCTTATTTCTTCTGGAGATATCATCTGAAACAAGCAAATCCATATTTTAGCGAAGCATGACGGCGCTACGGGATCTGGTACACATCTTGCACACCCGTATAACCTTGTAAGTATCTGTCCTCCGGTACAACATCAAGGTCGATTCCTCTTATTTGATCAACCATTCGCCGTGTCAAAAATGCAGAGGGGATGCAAGGAGCACAAGGCCTGCACATACAAGCAAGTGGTAACATGGACTTGTACATGGAACATCCCAAGCGCAAGCAGAGCTGCAGTGAGCCTGTACAACGAGCTAGCGTAAGTCCCTGCATTTCATTTAATTCGTACTGGCATTCGTGTATGATTTGTGTGCAGTGGCTGATCCACGAATTCAAGTTACCAGGGGCGAACATTTAGCTTAAAAAATACGAAGGCAGTTGCACTCCGGAAATCAACATAACTTGAGAAATGTGAAGCTACATGCACTTTGAAAACCAGCTAATGATTCAAAGTAGTTCAGATTATAAACACTAAATGATGCAAGCACCAAAAAACACAAAATGCAACATGGTGTACGAGGACTACAAACATGGTCTGTACCTGCTCGAATTATTCGTTCTCTGGCTGAAAATATTGAAGTGTAATTGCACGTATAACCAGTGCGCAAACTGCATATCAACATATCTATCCTGCACAAGTATGCCAATAGTTTCAAACAACAGATTAGAAAAGTATTTATGCTATGTTGTCATGATACGGGGACTTTCTAGTAGATGGCCTCGACGTTTCCTCAAGCTATGAAAATGCACTATAATTTGCTTGTCATCAATGCCTGCAAATCTCTGTCTCTCTCAACATAGTAGATCATCATTAGACAGTAAATCCTTCAATGAGCTTGCAAAATGCTTGCATTAGATCCCTCATTAGACACTATATGTTCACCACCAGGAGCATGTAAAATGTTTGCATCAAATCCTTCATTAGCAATCTGTTCATTAGACACTTCAAGCTCAAGAACAACATGAGCTTGTATGTTTGCACCGGAAACTTGATTAGATACATCAGATTCAGTCAGTTCAGTATTGATCGGGGGAGTTATAAAATAAGTAGAAATTGGTTTCATTTTCTCATAGATTCCCTACATACAAGCAGTTTTACAACACCGTCAGGTTTAACTATCGGCCAGAAATTGAAGAGTTGAATTAGATATAATCAGGGATGTGATGTACCTGCTCGTTGCGCATGCTACTCTTGTAATTAGTGACTGTCCATTTGTGCAAGCTCGATGCCATGCCCGTGCTGCCGCCGCTGCCTCCCACGAGGCTACACCCAGGGTTGGATCTTCATCTTCTTGTCCTTCTGTTCGCTTGAAGCCAGGCGACCGCCCTCCAACGAGGCCGCGAGGAAGTGTGGTGTCGGTCTGTCCAGCGGCGGCTAGGTTAGGAGCGAACTAGACTGGAGGATGGAGCGAATGAATTGGGATTTTTCCTGCTGTCGATCGATATGGGAGGTGCTCGTTTGGGCCGCGAGCCTGGTATAGGGCCCGCCTTGCACTTATGTTATTGGCCCATCCAAATTGAAACATTTTTCTTCATTTTTTACATTGCCTGCTCGTGCGTTGGGACGAACAAACTAGCGTGGGCCAACCTGGATGACTCAAACTAGGTGCACACTTTCCAGCCACCTGAGGCGGCCGCCCATACCAGCCCCTATGGTGGCGCCGCCCCTTTTTGCGTGTATGATTGGATAGTGAAAATATTCCAGTGGCGCTTTTGATTTACCCACAGAATGGTTGAATTGCTTGTTTCTATGAACTGAGTTCGCCAATAATGTGAAGGATGTCAGTTTTTTCATCCTATTGTAGATTGCTTAGATCTCGATATGCCAAAAGTAATCGCATGAAATATACAATAAAAGCTAGTGTGATGTGTTTGGCTACAACTAGTCTGACTACACATCCTCATATAACATATCAAGGACGCACCATCTTACCAGATTAACCATTCGACTTACCCATGCAGTGTGGGAAGAAAGAAGTATCGGGACTGTGTATCCAAGCAATTGATGCCATGGACTCCTTCGTACAACCATGTAAGCGAAAAAGAAGTTGCAGTGTGCCTATACAAAGAACTAGCGTAAGTTCAATTACCTGCTTCTGATAATTTTAGTTAGCCACTTATTGCAAAATTGTTTAATTACGTTGCTTGGCTTAATTTAGTTTGCTACTGATTACATAATGGCACAGCCTGTTAATCATATTGTAGACTGCGCCTATCTATGTGTTTGATACTTACTGTTAAGAATTACCTGTTTGCCTTAACTTAAATAACTACTTGTTTGTTTAACTGCTTTGCTGCTGCAACAGCGGGTTACAATGATGTTAATAACTACTTTTCAGCATTCAATTGAAAATCTTTAATTCCTTGTTCGTTTAGCTGGTTTGCTGTTATAACTCCCAGTTGAGATATTTTGCTAACTTCAACTTTTCTAAATCCAATCGGAACTTTAATGGCAAAACAGGTTAGCCCAAGATCAAAGAGCAAGGTCCCCATGGACGTTGCATCATCCCACAGCAGTGGCACCGGCCCAATCGTGCATTATGAATTGCCAACTGTTGATGCTCTAGAGGCTAAACTAGTGGTAGAAAGAGATTCTGCTTCTGCACTTAGAGATGAAGTTGATATGTTGAGGAAGCAAACAGCACAATCACAAGCAGTACTCAAGACAACCATTAAATATTTGGTGGATTTCAAAATGAAGCAAGCTGAGACTGACCAGATTGTTAAGGTCCTGAAGGAAAAAATGAAATTAAATTCCTACTTGGTAAATCATAGGTGAAATGTTCTTTCCATAGTTGAATAACCTTTGTGTTGTCTGTTCATGTAATCAATCAAACCATTTGTTTTAGAGATCATGTAATACTTGTTTTTTTTTGTTTTTTTGTTTGTAATTTTATTTGAGCACAAGTCTGTATTAATTGATAACACTCGGAGACATTTCATTTGGATTGCTGTGCCAGACCTACAAATATGCCAATCGGGTTGAATGTGCATTCAGCAATACTAGTATAGATGGACCATAAGTGGCACGCATCGGAAAGGGCCAAGATGCTGGCTAAAAAAGGATGCTGTTGTAGCCAAAAAAAAGTACAGCGGCCTGGCTTATGTATGTTAGTTGATATTATTGATCCATATACTCTATAAGTGTTTATATGTCTGTTAGTTCCGTACATTCTTGGTTGATTGACTCGGTATTTGAATCTTGATACATCGCTTGTGTACATATCTAAATGGGAGTACACATTATGATGCGTGTGACATTTGAGTTGGACATGAAGTGTTCCAAATATTCGAATTCACCTTAAATTGGATTCTAGTTTCTGAATTTGAGTATCGGCATTTGTAAACCATATTCATATATGACAGTGGAATACATCTTTGTCGTCCTTTTGAAGATATATAAAAACACATAGAATGATTTATAAAGATTCATATAGGAATACAAAATGGATTCGAATTTAGTTGCCAGGGTACACGTGGATGCTTATTGTCCCAAAATTCAAAAGAAATAGCAAAATGTCCACTCCCACATCGGCTGCCCGAAGCCAAGTGTTTGGGAGATGGAAATTACTGTCTACCCATTACACGGACAATCCATCGGCCCGATTTCCACTGCTCTAAATAGGGGTAGGTTAGTAACTTCAATTAGATGTGACACGACCACCTCTGAGCCCATTCTGACACGGTGGGCGTCAAACATGGGCGGCAAAACTCATTTGATTCAAGCTCGTCCGAAAGACCTCTGTTTCTCCCTCCATTCCCCATTCATACACGGTCGGCGGCAAAACAAACTCTCCTTGTCCGAAATAGATGTAGGCTAATATTTTAAATAGGGGCAGATGTGTAACGTCCATCAGATGTGACACAACCGCCCTACCTTTCAGCCCTGTTCATACACCGTGGGCGCCAACCGTGGGCGGCAAAACACCCTCTCCTCACCCAAAATAGTTACCAGCAAATATTTGGGAGATGCGAGATTACCGTCCTATCCCCAACCGACGAGACGTCCAAATTTGAAACAGGGGATAAGTTCGTAACTTTCCAATATTTCAGACAGCCGCGTCCCAAAAACATGGTTCCCCGTACCTCTCCCTCCATTTTCCCATTCATACACCATCCGCGCTAGAACACCCCATTCCCACACCATCCTCCATCCGCCACCCCATCCATCGCCGCCGTCCTCCACCACATCCATCACCACCGTCCTCCACCATGCCGGAGCGCCTACCAAGACCGCGTCGTCCACTGCTAGAGATGGACGTTTCTCATCCACGGCGACGGACCAATAGCCTTGCATCGCGTCCTCTCGCTTCATCGGCGCCGTCGTCCTCTTTGTCGGGACCGCTCACACGACCTTCTCTTCCACCGCAACGGGACTTATCCCCTGATGCACCTATCTACCATCATAGATCTGCTTCAACACCACCGACAGCCATCGCACTCTCGATGCCTACACGGCGCCGCAAGAGAGGTGGTACTTCATATCTCCTCAACTTTTTGATCTCAACCAGAAAATAGATCTTAACTTGGTTACTCTACTTTCTTTTCAGCTCTTAGAATTTAGTTCTTAGTTCGAAGCAAACAATGGATGCTAAATATCATTTCTCCAGTTTGCAGCTTCAAATCTGCCATGGCACAGCCATAATACGGTTTAATTGATCATGCTTAGGGTTTAATTGATCATGTTGGTTCCGTGGTGGTTTCTTTAATAGAAATCAGAGGGGGAACCCTCTTTTGCTAAAAAATATATGCTTAGAGTTTCCCCCTTTTATGATCACTATACGATAAGAATATGTGCTTCGTTTCATAATAACACTGCTCCACCCATCAAGCTAAACAAGCTTAGTTGTTCAAATACGAATATGATATTATTAAAACAGAGTTGTCTAATTGGTTAGCTAAATGTTCCTAAATTAGTTTCGAAAATGCATGTTCGCCGCTCGGGTGTGTATCTCTGTGTGTGTTCTGGTCAGCACGGTTGGGGAGGTGAACTTTGCATATGCAGGAGTTTATAGGGAGACACCCTCCGAGTTGAAACCGCAATGCATTCCATAGATGATCTGACTACTTTTTATGTTTCCATGAATCTCAGATTCTGAACAACATCATAATGATTATGAGCTTGCGCACATGAAAAGAATAAAGCAGAACAATGCCATGGCTGTCAAACTTGGCATTAAGGGACTGAAATCAAGTCTGGATGCAATGCAATGCAAACACTCTCCACCTACAGATTCATGCTCAGAATATGATCCTAACAGTGATTCTGAGCTAGAGGGATACCTAAGTCAATGTAGCTCCCTAGTGGAGGAGTCGGAGGAAGATGCCCTATCTTATTCACCCATCAAGGTACTTGCTCTAACTTTCCAATGTTACATTGCTTGCACATATCTTGCAACTGATGCTTTGCATTGCTTCTACTTTGTTGAACTGCCATTAGCTTACTTTACGCATCGTGTATGTGAATACGCCCTGCCTATCCATTTTTAGTACATATTCCATCTGTCATCATACCATATTTATCCATTCAAATGTTGTTCTTGTGTATCAGACGTTCAAAAGGAAGAGGGTGATTGCTGATCGTGGAGGAGCACAAGCAAAGTATTTGGAAAAGGTAGTGGCACCTGATAAATCAAATAGCCCATTAGGTGTAATTGCAATATCACCTGACCCACAAAATACCCCAACTCTAGCAGACTCTAGCCCTACTACACTGGTCATTTCTGATGCCCCAACTGCAGCAAACAGTATGATTATGCCAGTTGACATAGCACCAGCTGTACGACGCAAAACCCCCATTCCAGCAAAGAGTACACCAAATCCAGTTGCCAAATCCCTTTTCGAACCAGAGAGAGCCCCAATTGCAGCAAATAAGACCCCTGTTCCATTTCTTCCCAGTTTAGAAGACGAAGCTTATGTTGTTGTCAGGAACTTTGTGCGCATCTTTCCTTCATGGAAAGATTATACCGTAGACACAGAACAATTTCCAGTCTTCCTCTGCAACTTACGTGTAAGTAATGTACTAATGTTATTCATGGTCATTACTTTATATGTTTCTGCTGACAAAAGATACAAGATTTCATTCTTTTAAATAGGCGAGGCACAAACTGGATTGTGATGATGAGCAAGGGTTGGTTGCGCTTTTCAAGCACTCGTTGATGAAGTATCGTTCCTACCTGAGGCAAGCGCACTTCGATGGCAAGCCTCTGAATGAAATTTCTGTAAAGTATCCGGTGCTACATTTATCCGACGGTGACTGGAATAATCTTATTACACATTGGTCTCAACTGCATCATAAGGTACTGTCTATGATATCACATCACAATTTGAACTACATTTTTGCATTTGCCTTAATGTCTCACTTGTACAAAAACTGTTAGCAGAAGAACATTCGTTCTCAAGGGACCACGGAATCTCGCAACTATACTGCACACTGCATTTCTCTTGTGAGTACCTCTTGCCCTGTATGACTATATTTACTTTCATAGCTGTTTGATTATGTAGCATCACTGCACATGTTAGCCTTGTAATCGTCCATTTGGTGGACATTATAAGATCCGTATGGACTCTTACATAAATTTAGAATCAACCCAATGCTTTTGAAGAGGTTTAGCTCTGCAGTCCTCTTGTAAGGACTGAACGTGGTCTATCACTGTACTCACATTAACATCTACTCCCTCCATCCCATAATATAAGAACGTTTTGTATAGTACACCAGTGTTCAAAACACTCTTGTATTATGGGAAGAGGGATTGGTTCATTTTGTAGCATTCTGCATCTTATCTCCCTCGCCCACCATTTACTAAAAAAGATCAGATATTTATTTAATATTACCAACAAGTAGAATACACAGACAATGCCAGTGCAGAAGTGTAGCCCATTGCTCTTGTCAGTACATTTTGTCCTGTAATGCTTGTACTTCCAGGGATTGGTAGTTGATTATGTACCATCAATCTGCATCTTATCTTCATTATCCTCTACCCCTTCCAGTATTATCATATCTATAATTACTCTCTACAAAATGTAGAGTACAGGCAATGCTTATGAAGAAGATTATGTGCTGAAATTCTTGAGTTATCCTTCCCTTGACATGGAGAAGGGCATGATAAAGCCGGTGTTAACTGTTAATGTAAGTCAGTCCTTCTAAAGCCTTTATCCTCAACAACTATTTAATTTTCTCATACTCCCTATCGTTTACTGCTATTTAGTTTGCTGTTTCTACCAAAATGCATGTTCGTAAGAACCATAAGTTCTAAGTTTTACTTGTAAAACCAAATTCCTTATTCATACCATGCACATTACTTAATACTCCCTATATGTATGCTTGTTTTTGTGGATCTATAATCCAGTGTGTGGTGAAGCAGCCCACATTTGCACCTTGTCATCTCCTGTTTTATCTTACTGATGTGGCTGATGATATGAACAACATGCCATGCACATTATCCAAAATAGATACAATGATTTTCTTTGCCCTTCATCTATGCTTGTTATGTTGACTTGGTAATCTAGTAGTGTGGTGAAGCTCCCCGCATTATGAACAATGCCAAATTATGCTATTGATATTTTGAACATACTCTTTATTTTCTAATTTGAAATTGGATAGAATTGACACAACAGTTATCATCTTTGTTTATACACGTGGAAAACCTGTCATCTCTCTGCTTTGTTTCAGGGTGATATGCCTGATGGCATGCACAAGTCTGCTGAGGCTGTGAGACAAACCCAACATATATTGCAGCAAAGAAGGCAAAACATCTTGAAGATAGCGAGACAACCCCAAAGTCTTGTCTTGATGCAGTGTTCAAGTTACTTGACACTAATAGTCAGACAAGCTCACATAATTCGTTGTCTGAATCAGTTCGACTTCTTCAGTCCCAAGTTCTAGCAGAAAGTCATTCTGCAACTCAACTTCAACTTGAAGTCCTATCTCTAAGAAAGATTGTGGAGAACACCAATGAGAACCTCATTGCTAAATAGCTACACCTGGAAGCTATAACCGACATGCTAGGCCGGTCTCACAGCCTTGCTCAGCAGCTTGCGCAACAGTTCTCTCGCAAGGCTAACCTTTCTTGAACTGTCTTGGAAGTGGTCTCGGTTTAGTATTATTTTGTTACACTGCAATGGTGCCCAGTTTTTGTAATCTGCTTCTACGTTGCGCTTTATGATCACTAGTGGCGAACTTCGATGCCCAGTGGATGTAATATACCTTAAACCCTTTATTGTATAGTGTAGGTTTATTCTAAGTTACTATGCCATAATTTCTTTGTTGTATAGAGTAGCTTTGTTCTTAATTCATACTAGTTACGCAGTAGCATGAAATGAACCCCGGCCCATGATTGTGCGAATCAAATCACGGGCTTTTAACAGGCCAAAATTGTCTCGGTCCTTGTTTGGCCCAATCAGATATCGGCTATGAGCAGGCTGGATGCAAACAGGGTCGTAGTTAGGCCCAACTATATGACTGGCTTTTAACAGGCCGAAATTAATATAGGGACGAAATGTTAAATGGGCCCTTAACAGGCCAAAACTAATATCAGGCCGAATTACTAAGTGGGCCTTTAGCAAGTGGGCCCAAAAGCATAGTGTCTAGTTGACGGGCTGAATCTGATATGGGCTATAATTGAGCCCAAAGCCTCTTAAAGAGCCGGACCTGATCTGGGCCGTAATTTGGCCCCAGAACGTGGTAGGCTTTTCATGGGCCGGATCTCATATGGGCCACTATTAGGCCCGGAGCGTGGCAGGCCATTAATGGACCGGAACAAATATGGGCCGGCATTTGGCCCAAAACATGGCAGCCAGTTAATGGGCCGGCCTACTAGGGTCCTCAAAATCTTGTGGGCCTACAGCTGGGCCAGCCCATTAATGTCGGCGAAATCTCGTGGGCCTTTAGCTGGGCCGGCCCATTATGACCCTCAAGAATCTTGTGGGCTTTACCTGGGCCGACCCATTATGGCACACAAAAATCTTGTGGGCCTTTACCTGGGCCGGCCCATTATGGCCTGCAAAATCTTGTGGTCCTTTAGCTGGGCCAGCCCATTACGGTCCGCAAAATCTCATGGGCCTTTAGCTGGGCCGGCCCATTATGGTCCGCAAAATCTTGTGGGCCTTCAGTTGGGCCGGCCCATTTAAACTTGTTGGGCCATGCCATGTGTCGACATATCATAGCCGCCTATCTGACCCACTGACGAGCTGACACGTGTTTTGTCCGGCCAATAAGAATTTTACACGTGGAAATTTCCCATTGGTCGGGGCTGTTAATGGGTTATCGGATCCAAAACCCGACCCGATAGCTTAACGGCGTTCCGTTACGGTGGATGCCACGTGTCGGTCACCCTTGAAGAAAGCACTTCTATGACGCACGATTTATCGTCATGGAAGTGGACACTTCCGTGATGATAATTTTGGTAATGTCATGGAACACTTCTACGACAGCACAGGTATGACTATCTTGATTCTGTCATAAATTTGTCATGGATGTACATGCATGACAAAAAAAGTGACCTACTGTGACAAACACGTATCATCACGGAAGTGTATTTTTTTAGTGATACTATAACAAAGTTTGAAGGCTTGAGAAGGAAGAACTTACATTACATGTTAACACGGGCTGGACAAAGCCCTTCTCCATGTTGATGGAAGATAATTCAATAAATTCCCCAAAGAAAATTCTTTATAAGCATTTCCATTATTCTACATTTTGCAAAGAGTAAATATAGATCAAATAAATTGGAAGAAATAGAGGATAATGAAGCTCAGGTGCAAACTGACGATACATAATCAAATAGCAATTAATTAAGTCCAGCGTTACAAGGCAAAAGGTACTAACAATGGAATGCAGACATCAACGTGTGTAGTGGCATTGGCTTTATTCAACATTCTGGTAAGAGTAAATGTAGATATGATAATTTGGAGAAAGTGGAGGGCAGGGCAGATAAGATGCAGAGTAATGCTAGACAATCAACTATCTCGCGATGCATGTACAGTAATACCACCACCGTCCGTTATTAGTTGTCGCTCAAATGGATGTATCTAGCACTATTAGCAGCAGGACCTCCTCCGTATTCAAATGCAACATTCTTACTTCCTCCACTTCTTGGGTTGCTTGCATAATGTGTGCAGCTAATTGCATAATTTCCAGCTTCAAGATCGAGATTACCTCATTCATGGCAGCCACACCATCTCTTTCTGCCTCTAGTAGAGCCTCAAGAACTATAATATCTGTGCTCAGACTGCTCTCCGGCGGTGTTGCCTCTGAACTGCTACCATCTGGTAACATGGATGGCGCATTGCTTCCACAAATAGATTATGGGGTTGTACATTGTGTCCTAGTGTGAACGGCATCCTGAAAGGTTTCCGCTGGACATAAGTAAGAGATAGTTATCACATGATCCAGGCAGTAAGCTTACATGGTAAATGACATACGAATTATTGCCGAGCATGGCAAGCTATATTTAAATGGTTCGAAGTAGCATCAGCCGAAAAGAAATGAAAATGGTAAGATGAAACTAGGGATGTAAGTGGCAAATAAACGACATCCGCCAGTCCCATCTAGTTAGTTTTTGCTAGCTCCCTGGTTCATTTTCCTCAAAAAATAAAACCTCTTTTGAACTATCATACCACTAGTGGACTTTAATCGGGATTAAACGGGACCCAGTTGACATCCCTAGTTGAAAGGGAGTGTACCACCGCTATATTTAAGTTGCCAAGGCATCTAAGCAGTTGAAATAATATGAGAAAGCACTTAACAGTGTGGCCTCATATAAACTACGAAGACAGTCTTTTGATGAAGTTCAAAGGAAAAGTTAAGGACTCAAATGAACTAGGCATGCATTTCTTTATGATAGTACAACAGGCACTACTGACATATTGGCCAACTCAGGTATAGCGTAACAAGTAACGAACAAGCATTCGAATCAAGCAAAGCAGACAACTGAACTATTTGTTATTCTGTAGGATTACAGGTTGAGGGCACAAGCCAAGAAAGCAGCCCACATGCATTACATTTCACATGTAGTAAAACACACTGGCTTATCATATGTTGTTGTGAAGCCTCGCTGCTGTTGCAATGTTATTTGAAGATATCGTCAGCATCCCGTGGTTGCAAATCTACTTGTTGTAGTTTATTCTGCACCCTCTATTTCGGTAAAATTAATTTTAATCGCATGCACTGGTTTGAATTGATCATCAATGGTTCATCTAAACAAATGAAAGAAGGGTGTGTGCATACATGACAATATATCGGCTTCCCTCTATTTTTATGCTTGTTCGAGGTGCCAGCCTCAAAAGAACAAATATTTTTCTTGATGGGGTTGGCAGCTCCATAATTAATAGAAGCATAAAATTAGTCATGCAACTTGGGAAGATCAAGAACACACAAAAAAGTAATGAACAGAGGCTCGTAGCAGTGATGTAATAGCTAGCATCAGAAAATGTAGGGTAAAAGGAACAAAACCAGCGGAACCACATGCTAGTTTGCTGATGTGTAATTAAGCATAGAGAACATGAAGCAGTTTGATGGAACCAACAGGTGGCATCAGAACAACACCATTATCATAAATATAGCATGCAAGAAGTAAATTAGTAGGCAGTGATATGTAGGAAGTACAGTAATACTTAGGACAAAACTAAAGCATATTAACTATATGTGCACTGGTATGAAATTTAGCACATGCAACATGTTCACTGCCAAAAGTATGGCCCTACAGGTGCAAGCGGAATAACGCGTCTCATGAAAAACTGAATGATGCCCTGAAGAAATTCAAAGGTGCAGTGTTTATGCTAAGAAAGTGAACGTAGGCGCCGGCCGTTGGATAATAGTACCTGATTCTCGGCGGCCTATGGGTATCGTTGGCATACTTGATAGCTAAGGATCATCGATGGTGCTCGTGTTGCGGTTGAGTTTGGGCCGACTGTCGCCATCGATGAAGCCGCTCTGGTGCTACGGTGCGGCGCTTGTCGACATACAAGAAAGCTCATCTTTGGTAAGTGAACAGTTGCACGATAAAGAGAAAAACGGAAGGAGTACAAATCGATATAATCTGATGAGGCTGCGGCATCAGTAAAGCAGGGCTGATGGAGTTGAATATGGCGTCCGTGGAGCGGGTTCGGTGCAGTGGACGACGGCTTCGGCGGGCGCGTTGTACAGTGCTTTCGGTGAGGTGGATCTGTTGCGGCGGACGAGGGCTTGTATGAAGAGCGAGCGAAGGGACGAACGACGGAGTCAGTGAAGGGCCTACACTGTGGTGGAGGAGGGCGCCGGTTAAGCAGGTCCGGTGAGGTGGACCATGATGGCGGCCATGGAGATCTGGAGCGGTGTACAAGCCAGTCGCTGAAGCAGCTCCGGTGAAGTGGTGAGTTGACAGTTGGGGGTTCCAAGGTGCGGAAGGTAGATCCATTGGGGTGTGAGGTCCACCGCTATGGCGGAGGACTAGATTCGGCGGCTTGCCGTGGTTGGGGGCCGGGTCGGGGAGGGGAAGGGGAGGGGCTCTGGGGAAGAATGTTGGGGGCAAAGAGGGGAAAACAATGGAGTTACCAAAGCAGCCCTTTTCCGTTAATGTGGCAGGGGTAAAACAGGAATATCGCAGGGCTAAACTTTCGAGCACGTCCATGGAATTATATTTCGATGTGAGCGGGAAGTTTGAAAGCTTTTGGCGCCTGAAATTATATTCTGCTCCTTTATGGCCGACTATGATATCATGGCCGAGAATTTGTTTGTTTTGCACGCAAAAAAGTGCAAGTTTTGAAAATCAATGTCTCCAACTCGAAACTTAGATTCTCCATTCAATTCAAATATGGATCATTGTGCTACTACAAGCAAATACCATCATATGGTCCAATTCAAATGAAATTCCAAATGTGTTTACCCTAAATATGATGACAAAAGCAAAAATGTGTATGTGTATGAATAAAGTGGATGATTAAAAAGTTTGAACATGGCCGTATGTGTATATCTCTAGGTTTGATATATGAATTTGAAATCATGAATTCCCGGCTTAAAAATATACCTCCGTTTAAATGAATTACAAAATCTAATGATGGAGTCAAATTCCAAAATTCCAATCTTAGGTTTGTAATTCTGGTACATCAAAGTATATCACACATGTTCAAAAGTATCGTTATCTCATAGTCCAAACTATGAAACAAATTGATCAACCCTGAGTGCACACACTACTGATCATGTATATCTCAATTACGCTAAAGTCCCTCAAATATAGACACCTCACTCTTTATCTGAAGCAACCCCCCCCCCTCGTCCCCCCCCCCACACACACAGAG
>NC_041390.1:488191353-488280756 GCF_002162155.2 Triticum dicoccoides | reverse complement strand
GAAGTCGTTCTCTCCCCCAAACATCAACACACGAGCACATTAACACCCCTCTCTCTTCTAAAGTCCGGACCACAATATAGGTCTCTATCACTTTATCTCTTGGGCATGCACACATATCTTCCCCCACTCTGTAGCTAGGTCTCCCGGCATCTGTCTTTCCCAAGCACACGCACTATGTAGATTGTATCTTTCCCATACACACAAAACGTCGCCCCCAAATGTCTATGTCCCTAGTTATGTGGTTCTCGCACACTCACCTCACACCACCCCCACTCCAAAACAAGAACACTTTGTCTCCTTGTGCACCACTCTCCTCTTTCTATCTCTCCCACATGCGGACCCGCCCCAGCTCCTCCCTGTATACATATATGCCGTGACTCTTTCCATAGCTCCCTAATGTATCATCGTTCCCGATCTCGCACATTGTTCTCTACACCATCTATTCTAGATCTCTCATGAAGTCCCTATCACACACATGATGACTCGCTTCCCTTGCGTCTCCGTACATAGGCCAATTTTAAACAACATCAACATTGTCTCTCTATCTATACGCCATTTATGGACACAAACAACCCCTCTCTCGCCCCCTCTCTTCCTCTCTCTCTCTCTCTCTCGCTCGCTCGCTCGCTCTCACACCCCTCTCCCACACACAATCGATGTCTCTTCCAAATAGTCTGCTCCCCCACCCGCACCCATGCTATCTCGGTACTACACATGTCACACCATTCCCCCTTCCCTTATACTAGGTTTACATCATTAGTGGTCTCTCTACTCCACATACACACCCACCCTCTCACACACAAACGCGTGCACAAACACACACAGACACGTGCAAACACCCATTAATCTGGATCCTCATCTCTCCCCATGTCTGCATGTGTATCTCGCACACTCGCTCTCTAATTATGTATATGTGTCTCCACGTTACACAACACAAAGCCCCATGTACATGTCTCTCTCTATCCTCCACACACATAGACACAAAGAATCTGTTATCATTGCCTCAGTCTCTAGACATATCCCACACGCAGACTGTCTCTCTCTCTCTCTCGCAAACACGCTCAACAAAGGTTTCCCCGTGAATAACTTACCGTCTATTCATCAACAGTCGTGGAAGTACGGCGAACACGAGACGTGAAAAAGAATAAATCTACACGTGCTTAGACCACCTATGTAACGCCCTCGATGCGGCTATATCTCCCGCTGTCGAAGCACGACTTAGAGGCATAACCGCATTGAAAGCAATGTCGCAAGTGAGGTAATCTTCACACAACCCATGTAATACATAAGGGACAGAGATACATAGTTGGCTTACAATCGCCACTTCACACAATACATGAATAAAGCATTACATCATCCAAATACAAACAACGTCCGGCTACGGAACCAAAATAAAAGAAGACTACCCCAAAAGCTACACAGATCCCCGATCGTCCCGACTGGGCTCCACTACTGATCAACTAGAACGAAACAACACAAAGGACAAGATCTTCATCGAGCTCCTCCTTGAGCTTGGTTGCATCATCTGCACGGTTCAACGGCACCTGCAAGCTGGTTTTGGAAGTATCTGTGAGTCACGGGGACTCAGCAATCTCACACCCTCACGATCAAGACTATTTAAGCCTATGGGTAAGGTAAAAGGTATGAGGTGGAGCTGCAGCAAGCGACTAGCATATATGATGGCTAACATACGCAAATGAGAGCGAGAAGAGAAGGCAAAGCACGATCGAGAAACTATGATCAAGAAGTGATCCTAGAACACCGTGTTCACTTCCCGGACTCCGCCGGAAAGAGACCATCACGGTTACACACGCGGTTGATGTATTTTAGTTAAGATCAACTTCAGGTTTTCTACAACCGGACGTTAACAAATTCCCATCTGCCCATAACCACGGGCACGGCTTTCGAAAGTTCAAATCCCTGTAGGGGTGTCCCAACTTAGCCTCTCACAAGCTCTCACGGTCAACGAAGGATATTCCTTCTAGCGGGAAGACCCGATCAGACTCAGAATCCCGGTTACAAGACATCCTCGACAATGGTAAAACAAGTCCAGCAACACCGCCCGAATGTGCCGACAAATCCTGATAGGAGCTGCACATATCTCGTTCTCAGGGCACACTCAGATGAGACTAGCTACGAGTAAAACCAACCCTCAAGTTTCCCCAAGGTGGCCCCGCAGGCAGCTCAGTTCAGACCAACACTCAGAGGAGCACTGGCCCGGGGGGGTTAAAATAAAGATGACCCTTGGGCAGGCCTACCCAAGGGAAAGAGAAGGCTAGGTGGCGAATGGTAAAACCAATGTTGGGCATTGCTGGAGGAGTTTTATTCAAGGTGAACTGTCAAGGGGTTCCCATTATACCCCAACCGCGTAAGGAACGCAAAATCCGGGAACATAACACCGATATGACGGAAACTAGGGCGGCAAGAGTGGAACAAAACACTAGGCATAAGGCCGAGCCTTCCACCCTTTACCAAGTATATAGATGCATTAATTAAATAAGAGATATTGTGATATCCCCACAAGTAAACATGTTCCAACAAGGAACAACATCTCCATGTTCCAACAAGGAACAAACTTCAATCTTCACCTGCAACTAACAACGCTATAAGAGGGGCTGAGCAAAGCGGTAACATAGCCAAACAACGGTTTGCTAGGACAAGGTGGGTTAGAGGCTTGGGTTAACAATATGGGAGGCATGATAATCAAGTGGTAGGTATTGCAGCATAGGCATAGCAAAAGAGCGAGCAACTAGCAAGCAAAGATAGAAGTGATTTCTAGGGTATGGTCATCTTGCTTGAAATCCCGCAAGGAAGAAGAACGAGTCCATGAAGAAGACAAATGGACATAGACGAACGGGTCTTCACAATCACGACGTTACCGGAACCAACCCGAAGAAGCAACACCGGAAAGAAGCACACAACATAGTAAACAACCAACACATGAACATGGTATGATATGCGGGATGCGGTATGCGATGCATATGCATGATTTGGAAAGGAATTATTATACCTGGCCTCAACTTGGAAATCCAAGAGTGCCACTGGAAAGAGGATATGATTTCGGTTGAAATCGATATAAAGATCACCGGAATCGGATGCACGGTTTGGAAATGGCGGGCAAAACAAATATGGCACTGGTCTGCGATAAACAGCAAGTGACCAACTAAATGCAACAAGATAAATATGCTACAGCACTCAAACATGGCAACAAAATACATGTCAGGGATCCACTCAAGATGCTTGACAAAAGATGAACACTGAGCTACGGCTAATTCATCCGTTAACAGGCTCAAACAAGCATGGCAAAAGTGCAAATGATAACGGGTTTCAGACTTAGTGAAATTAACACAAGCCTGGAATTTAACATCAGGAAGCACACTTTAGAGCATGAAAACTACATGCTACAGGAACTTAAAATGGAAAAGCAAGGCATGGCATGAAGCTACTCAAAGCACTTAACAAAAGTCTCTTAGTGACCTTGAGCCAAAAGGGATCAGAAAATACAATTGCAAGCATGTGAACATGGCAAAAATATAAACAGATCTCAGACTTGGTGAAAAACTGGAGCATGCAAATCAGTTAACGAGTAGGCATGTTTACAAGCTCGATGCACTCACTACAGAGCATGGCTTGACAAACTAAGCATACACCCATCAAGAATACATGGCATAGAAGCTAGACATGGCAAGAACAACAACATAGCATGCACGGATCCATAGCAACATCCTCGGCAAAATCGCTAACAAGTCAACAATCTGCCAGGATTCACGATATAGCAAAAGTAGAGCTCGATTTACTCAAGCTATGGTGCTCCATAAATGCAAACAAAGACATGGATGGATGGAGCACCACAATTTTAGCAAATCATCCTTACTGATCATCCTCAAAAGAGGCATGGATCACTAGTAAACAACATGAACATATGGCATACCGACAAAAACAGAACAAGGACATAGTGAATTTCTAAGTCCCTGAAATCAGCATTACCGAGTACGCTACTTTGCAAGCTTGTGCTAGTCACCACACATATCACAAAAATACATGGCAAGCACCTCTGTAAAGATGGCATGGCATATAACAAAACACATGTAGAGCTCAACATCATATCATGCACACATTAAACATGGCAAAAATGACAAATATATATTTGATGAAACAGATCTGGCAAAATACTCACATAGCCCTCTTCCAACAGCATTTTGGGCATCAAGATGAGCTCAAATGAAAATGATGCAATGAGATGAAATGATGTACTCTTTGAGATGAACATTTTGATATGCTACACACACAAATCGGAGCCACGATGAGGGAGTTATGATGCGATGAAAAATGCAAGAAATTATGCAGATCTGGGACTTAGTGGAGAAATTACCCTCCGGAAAAGTCAACCCAGGACGGGACGAATCGGGACGAGGAGATCCGGGGGATGGAGAGCCGCGTTTCGATGGCCGGCTTGGTGGACCTGATCCAGGCAGGGATCCGGGATGGGGCGCTGGATCCGGACGACGGCGGGGCGAGGCGGCGAGCTCCGGCGAGCTCCGGTCGCCGGAGGCGGTGAGGCAGGAGGTGCGGAGGCGAGGAGCTCGTGGTGCCGCGGCGCTCGGGGCGATGGCGACTGGCGGCGGTGGGTTGAGCGGTGGCCGAAGCGCAGCGCGCGAGGCGGCGCCGGAAGTGGGCACGGCGGCGGTCGGCGGCGTTCGCCGGTGGAGGACGCGGCGGCGAGGCGCGCCGCGGCGGAGACGGGCGGTCGCAGGCGGGGCAACACCCGCGGTTGGCGGCGGCGGTGGCGGGATGGGCCCCGCGGGCTCGATCCGGGCCCGGCGGGCCTGGCGCGGGGAGATGAGAGAGAGGGTGGCGGTGGTGAGGTGGCGGCGTCCGATTGGATGAGGGGGCGGTGGCGGACATGTCCGGCTCGGCGCGGACGTGTCCAGCGGTGCGAGGATGAAGAAGACTAGGGTTCATCCGCGAATTTTCGGGGGAAGGCACATATTTATAGGTAGAGAGTCCAAACGAGGTGCGGTTTTCGGCCACGCGATTGTGATAGAACGACCAAGATGATGGAGTTGGTTTAGCTGGGCTTTGGGCCACTTTGGAGAGGTGTTGGGCTGCAACACACATGAGGCCTTTACGGTTCCTCGGTTAACTGTTGGAGTATCAAACAAAGTCCAAATGGCACGAAACTTGGCAGGCGGTCTACCGGTAGTAAACCAAGGCCGCATGACAAGTCTTGGTCCAATCCGAAAACGTTTAACACCCGCACACGAAAAGAGGTAGAAAGGGGCACCGGGTGACATAGGAGCGCCGGATTGCAAAACGGACAACGGGGAAAATGCTCAGATGCATGAGACAAACATGTATGCAAATGAAATGCACATGATGACATGATATGCAATTCATGACACGCAATCAATGACAAGGCAACAACAGTGAATAACTGGAAGACACCTGGCACATCGGTCTCGGGGCGTTACAACCTAGTATGACTACTAGGACTAGAGCAAGCCAAAAAAGCGCGCCGCCGTCACCCCCTCCTTATCGGCAACGGCAAAACCTTTGTTTTACACAATCGAGAAGTAATTGTGCTAAGGCCTCACATGCTGAGGCATTGAATAGAATGTAGATGCTAGTTTACGGAAACAAGTATCAATAATACGTTTGTATCTCCAAACTTATATTTCTTCTCTTATAAAAAACCAAGTTGGTGATGATGGTACGCGTGCCATCTTGCAATATAGAATGTCCGATCTATATCTGACTGATGGAAATTAAAATAAAAGATACCTGCACCCCTCTCCACATTTGCAGACAAGGCCTTCCCTCGTTCATCCTTATCTCCAACAACCTCATTGTTGAGTAATTAAGAAAGGAAGCCTCTGGAACAAACTGGCTTGGTGGCCGCTGCCAGCGTCATCAATCCCCATGCCTCCGCTCAGTCTGACCACCAATCACCACCACGCCCCAATCCTCTTCACCTTATCTCCTATTTCTCGAGATATCATTAGTTTTTACACATGGGATTACTCCCGCATTGGTCAATCACAACGAGTGTTTTTATAAAAAAATGCAGCTTGATGTTCCGTGCAATGCACGGATCTTGCTAGTACTCCTACAGAAGACTAAGTTGGTGATGATGGTGTGTCTGCCATCCGTCGTTTGTGACCATTAGATCTACATCTAACGACTATGAGGTAAGTTGTTGCCTTTTCTCACAAACATCCCACTTGTGTACCAATTTATAGAAAAACCCATAATTAGTATCTTAAAACCAACCACATCCCTCCCTGACCTCACCAAAACAGCCCAAGGAATATATTCTAATTGAAACATAATATATCTCTAGTGATATATGTATATCAAAATTAGAGTGTTCTGTATCAAGTTTGTGAATAAGTATTATTCTAATTATGATTCATTACGACGCACATGAACATTGCTAGTATTTCCAACCATGCAAATTTTTTCCCTAGTATTCCATAGTTTCAAGTTTTCCATCAAGATATTAGTCACTCATGGTTGATATTTACTTTCAATCATGTACACATATGCACTATGTAACTAGCCTTGCTTATTGGGTTCCAAAGCTTACTTTCACTCCTACTTACAATATGTAGAGTATTTAACAAAAAGCTACCACTATCAACCAGCCCTAGGAAGAATCTATTGTACAAAAAATAGCAAAAACATACCCAAAATTTCTTAATCCATGCCAAAAACTACTACCCACCGATTAGGTTAGTTTAAACCCATTTATGACAGGGTTGGCCCACACGTCCCTGCTGATGAGGCAGCTTCAACCAACACATTTTGTTTGACCGTTGACACGAGGGACCCACATATGACCTTCTATCCTGTTATACCCCCTCAAATCATTATTTTTCCTAAACATTACTTCAAACAGTATTGATGCATGTTCGTCAGTGGCACCGGTGATGAGCGAGTTGGCCGCCGCTTCGCCGGACGGGCCGGACGCCGTGCTGGCCTCCACATGGGTTGGCAGGCTGGCCCGAGCATGACTCATGAGCGAGCAAGCCGCCGCGCTAGCCTTCGCTCAAGCCAGATGGCGGGCCTTAGCGCGGCGCGCGCGAGCAAACCGCCGTGCCAATCTAGCTAGCAAACCTTGCAGACAAGCAGTTGGACGGAGCTATCTTGGCTAGCTAGTGGCCGCGAGCGCCGGACGGAGCTGGCATCCGGGCTGCCACAAGATGGGCTCCGCACCGCCGGCGGTTTTGACCTCGCCTTCTTCCGGCGGCGGTAGCTGTGTCCCATGGCCGAGGATGACTAGGTCGACGGGCCGGAGGTAGGAGGTCACTCGGGGATTTTTGTGCAGACTGACATGTAGGTCCCACAAGTCATAACGCCCGATCGAATAGAAGGTGTTGACTTAATGGGCGACGTGGGTCCTGTTTGGATACTCTAAGTCAGAGGTTAGATTCTAACCCTGAACTAACTCTAACCAAAGTGGTGTTTGGATGGCAGGGTTATATTGACAACAAATGAATCCAAACAGGGCCATGGGTTGAAACGTGCCTATAACGGCACTTTGTAGAGTAGTCGTTTCTTGGTAGGGCTGGTTGGTAAGAGCATGCACAATGGTTGATAAGATAGTCTTATCTTAAGTCTGCCACGTATGCAAGTGGTAGTAGTTTCTTTGCATTATTAGTGATTTCTTGCATTATTAGGGGTTTCTTGTAAGCCTACTCATAGTGGGGAGTATCATATGCTAGTAACATGCGTATGATACTAGTGTATGATACTACCTCCATAGTGCATAGTATCATAAACTAGTATCATAGATGATCATATTTATTGACATGCATGACACAAAGTAGCATAACACTTAACATGATACGGTATCTACCTATGTTACTCTAACACTCTCTCTCTCTTCTTTAATTATGTGCCACATAAGCATGTTTGCTAGTCCCAAGTGCATGTTACCACTTATGTTACCCCCACTATGGCCAGCCTAAGGAACAATGTACTGCTAGCGACAAAAGGTGATTCTAGGTTGTGTTGTACTCCAACGAGTAATACTACTGGTCGCGGGAGTGTATACCTCGTGTTGTGGGTTCGATCCCGGCCGAACGCACGGTGGTCTTTTTTTTAAATAGTAACTTCGCTGCGAGCCAATATTTTACACGGGTAGTTTGAGTTTTGAAGTCAAACGGACATGCGGCAACACAATCTGGGGTGCACTGGATAGCCTAGCCACGTGAACGGGGTTTCCTTCCCAGCATCTCGTGGCTCGCGTGCTCGCCCTAGCCGCACCTCGCTTGCAGCTTCCTCATCAGCTAGTAGCATATTTAAACTGGCGCCTCCCAGTTATGCCCAAGGAGCCGGAAAAGCCTGGTGGGGCATTGGGAACTATGCAATATGGCTCTGTACGTAAAGTGCTCTACTACTACTCTGTAGCTTATGGCGTTGCACGCATGGACTTCACTCCATTATCGGCTCTACTATAAAAGAAATTCCTCGTGACGTGTTTTTTTGGAACAGAGGCAAAAGCTTTGCTTCATCTCATTCATAAAGAAGGAACTACTAACAAAGTTCAACGAGGGCCCTGTTTGAATCCACGGGTTAGAGTTAGTTTGGACTCAACTAACCCAAAAATATCCAAACAGGAGGGTTAGTTTGGGTTAGATGCATCTAACTCATCCAAAAAATCTTTCCCACCCAAGAGGTGCTTATTTGGGTTAGTTCTTCTCAGGACCACTAAAAAACACCTTTTTCTCTCGCTCTTCCCGAGGAAGATCCCTCCTCACTTCCTCGAAGCTTCTTCTACTGTCCCTCCCTCCCTCTCGCACTGCCCGTGAAGGCGCCTCGCCGTATCCGCGCTCCATCTAACCCTGCTATCCAAACACATTTTTGGTTAGAGTTAGTTTAGGGTTAGAATCTAACTCTAACCTCTAACTGAGTTAGAGTATCCAAACAGGGCCGAGATCCATTACACCTCCACAAATGGAAGCGAAAAGCCTAGTCTTGCTGTATCAAATAACTCAAATGTTCTGCCCCCGCAGTAACCGTTGCTGATAAATAGGCTGCTAGTGTGTGCGTGAGAGGAGCGGCTGAGTAGGCCAGCTATGTGAGAGGAGCGGCTGACTAGAGCACTGAGAGTACCCACTAGGCCACTACGCAGGTGTAGTTTCCCTGCATTGATAGTACAGCGATGGTTCTAGAGAACAGTAGTACCCTCCACATCCAACTGTAGCTCCTTGGCACTGAGATTCAAGAGTTCAAAAGTGGTGCACTATACTAGAAGTACAGTACATAGCACTAGTAGTACCCTCGCACTACTTGTAGTTGAGAAAGTAGTACTAGTACTGCTACAATACGAGTACGTACTCCTCCGTCACGTAATGTAAGACATTTTTTGACACTAGTTGGCATGTTCAAAAAATAGCAAAAACATACCCAAAATTTCTTAATCCACGCCAAAAACTACTAGCTAGTGCCAAAAATTTCTTACTAGTGCTATTATTTAGAGTATAATGCAATCCCATAACGTCCCATAATGCTAGTACTAGTAGTAAATAATAGCCTCACCCCTTCGCTTACTGCGCTCTACAGTTGGAAGGGATGAGGCCCTGTGGTTATTACGCTCTTATCTCCTCCTCGCCAGTTCCCCTCCCCCGAAGAGAAGGCAGTTTGTCGCTGCTCCCATGGATTTGCCAGGCAGTTCTCCTCCTCGTCGGGGCTGGGAGACCTTGGACGACGATCCTCTGGGAGAAATCGCACGCCGCTCTGACGTCCTCAGCTCCGCAAGACTCGGTGCTTCGTGCACCAATTATTTCAAGACGGTGCTTAAAATGGCTTGGGAAAAGGCCATGCTTGTTGGTCTTCCATGCGTCCTCGAGGAGAAGGTTCTTCTATGGGACAATCCTTCGAACAGTCCACCGCTCCCTGGCCATGGTTGCACGTTGACTCCGCTAGAGTTGCCGATGTTGAGAGGTAGTCGGATTTTGTCCGATGAGCAGGTCAGTAATGGAGTTTGATCATGTAGTGCTTAGTTATTACATTTCCATCCCGTAATTTCTCCGCTGCCCACCATCTTATATATAGGTCTGGGTCGGTGCCAATGAAGATTGGCTTGCATACCTCCGGCCGGATACCACCATCATTTTGCACAACATCCACAGCAGTGCGCCCATTTCGGTAGACCCCTTCTCCACCATTGGGATTGGCCTTCCGGACTGGCTGGGCTTGAATACGTATGATGATGCCTACATGAGATTGAAGAAGATAGCAATTGCGGACCCGCCGACAAAGCGACGCGGCTATGACGATTACTATCTCATCGCGGTGTTCGACATAAGGATTTCCATCAATGGAAGATGCAGTAACGGCAGAGGTTGGCGCATGTTGGCAGCGGCAGATTTATACCCCTACACGTTCGAAGATGCCGTGCGCCATCTAGGCCACATCTTCGCGGTCACAAGCCAGGGGACTTGTTTCATCTGGTTGCCATCCTACGGTACGGGAGATTACAAACGGAATGCACAAACCATCATTTGCATCCCTAACGATACTCCATTATTTTGCAGGGACCAGTCATCCCGCGATCAAAATAAGATCGCTGATCCTGGATGTGCATTTGCATCCGCGATTCAGTCTAACCTGGAACCTTGTAGCTGACTTTGGCATATTGGGATCAACTATCTTAGCAGTCGTTACCCATGGTACCACTGATGTGCAACATGGTCACACAATCTACCACGATCGGACCATCACCATCTACCCCAGGTATTCCATTTTTTAACCCTCTCGTCTTCTCTTTCATTGTTGTACTAGTACTCTACTTACGTACTAGTAGGAGTACTTTTTACTTTGGAGGACGTGTATAACTAGCTAGGCCCTTGAAGACTTGAACCCACTAGCTTCCACCATTTTTGTTTTTCCATGTCTTACTATCTCATCCTTGTAGCCAACAGTGGCTATATATAATAAGCCGGTTATTTTACTTCCTCTATACCGGAGTAGTACTATTTTCTGCATAGTGTTACTGACCGCCATATTTGAGCACAACATTGCATGGACCTTGACTATGTACGTCACCATGTGTCCAGATCTGAGATGCCGCGTGTACCAGATGAACGACGCCGAGTTCGACCCTCGTGATGCTACGTAGGTGACGAGGAACACTCTTGGAGAGTACTCGCTTTTCATTGGGGACAGCTACCCCATTGTGAAGCAGATGCCACCTTCCGTGCACGACACTGAAGGCCTGCTGTTCATGAAGCATGGTCGTGTCTTCAGTGCGCACCACCGGATGAACGACATGCTGGGACATGCTATCCCTGATTTATGTTGCTTCAGCTTGAATTAGTCTCCATTGTGTGGAATCGGACTAGAAAGCTGTGACAATGATTCCTGTTGCCCACCGCTATGGATCATGCCATCCATGAAGAACACCTAGGATTGAAAACTAGAGGACATGTAGCCCATCTATAACGTGTAAGTGGAGTATGGTAAATTGTGAACGGTAGCGCTGTGAATATATGTAGACTAGTCGTGCACAAATTTATCACATGCATTGGAGATGAACTTGTGTGGCATACAGGCATTTGTCCTTTAGAATTTATTACTAGTAAATGTGTTATGTGTACGTACAATTTGTGTGGTTTTTGCACGGGCTCCAACACGCTCTTTGAGAAAAAAAGGGTGGCACAACTTTGGATATACGTGACGTGGCGGCATCATACAGTAGCATCGTTCGCTATAGTTGTTGTATGCTCCTTCTAGGACAACAACTCCTATAAAACCTTGCGCTTGGCTCTTTGCCTCTTCGGGAGGTTCAACAGTTCGTACTCGTGTGAACCTTGCACTTGAATCTTCACCTCTTCGGAAGCTCCAACAATGATGATACTACAGTACACATTATGCTTCTGGCAATCTGACATTGATTGAACTGTTGCACGTCCACCGCAAGGGCGAGGGCGAGGGAGAGGGAGAGGGCGTTGTAGTCAAAACCCTCTCCTCGTCCTGCGAACCATTGTGCACATGGGAGAGGGAGAGGCGTAGTAAGCAAGCTTCTCCTCGTTCGGCGAGTTGACGGGACACATCAAAGCAGTACTAGTACTAGTCCATATTGTGTCCTTTCCGGTTAATATGGCTTAATTTGAAATGAGAAAATACACTAGCGGTTAACATATGTAACAATACGCTCTTTACGGTCACTATATATAGTTTTGCGGTGATTGTACGATCACTACACTACTATGGAAAACGATATACACAGAACTTTAGCAGTAGCGCTTGTTAAAAGAGGACGCTACTGCTAGGCAGTAGTAGCGCGTGCAAAATAAGTGCGCTACAGATGGATCCCTCGCCCCACTTCGCCACCGTCTCCCCCACTTCGCTGTCGCCCCCACTTCACCGCCGTCTCCTGCCGGCGTCGACGCCACGCTCATCCTCATGGCCGCCACCCGAGGCCGCCCAGCCTCACCGCCGCCGCCTCTCCGGCCGCCAGGACCACCGCGTCCAGATCCTGAGCCCGCCCTCGCCGCCCCTAGCTCCGTCATTGAGCACCTCCCCGCCACCATCTCTCCCCTCTATGTAAGCCCCCCACCCATCCTTTTTAGTTAATAGATGTTAATGTTAAGTAGTAGATAATGTTGATGTTTTAGTTAGGGTAATAATAGACAATGTTAAGTAGTAGATAATGTAGATGTTAATTAGTTCAGTAGGGTTTAGTTTTTTGAATTGAGTTTGTTTAACTAGATGTTAATTAGGGCCGTAGGGTTTAGTTTAGAGTAAAGTTTAGTTCAGTAGTTAACTAAATATAATCTATATTTGGTTTTTCAATTGAGTTTAAGAGAGCATGAGATTTGTGTAGATTTTCTTGAAGTGTCAAATGCTAGGACATGCAAATTTGAAGTGGTCAGGATATATGCAAATTCCTCAATTGTGTTTGCCCATGTTTCGATTGTGCCCAATTGGCCTTTTGTTGTTTCCAGGGAATGAAGCTGAGTGGCCTATGTTTTGCCGGAATGTTGATTCATTTCCGTTTCGGCAAATTTCAGGTTCTCGATTTGTCCACTTTTTAGCAAAGGTCATGCCAAAATTTTCTGTGAACTTCGGCATGACTTGTGCTACAAACTAGGACATATCGAGTGCCCGGGATTTGCCGCACCAGGAAGGAGTCAACATTCCTGCAAAACATAGGCCTTTTGTATGTCATTATTCATTTTATTAGGTCTAGAATTAATTTACTAGATTTAATCATAGGAAACATGGCTAGCAACGATGAAGGACAGGGTTCTAGTGATTGCGACGACGTCTACCTGGTGGCAGACGAATTTTTGAGCCTTGCCGATGATCAACCGATGTTGTTGCCGGGCCCACCGGTCGCATCGGGGACTGAGACCGACATGCAGACCGGCGCTGAGACTGAGACTGGTGCTGAGACTCACACCTACATTGAGACCGGCATTGAGACTGAGACCGGTGCTGCCTCGGGGAGCGAAGCCGGTATAGAACTGAAAGCAAAGAGGCGACGACTTCCTAACAAGCTCAGGACTACTAGACTGGTGGTCACGGAGGTGGACGATGGCAATTTTGAGCCAAACGCACCCGAGGAAGCGTGCGCGTGCTACGGCAATCAAATTGGCTGCATCATACGGACAGCTGCCACCATCAACGATGAGAAACTAAACAAGTTAGATAATATGAGGCTCGCCCTTCTAAAGAAGTTGCACCAGATATTCTTGTTCCCGGGCCGGAATGAAAAGGATTATAAAGATCCAGATAAGGACACACAATGAAGAAGATAAACAAGCACGCCATGAGCAAGTTTAGCGACGTGTTGGCTGCCTAGAAAGAAAGGGTGAAATATCAGATCTTCAACAAAAAGGAACCCTACTCCGAGATTGTAAAGGACAATCTGACAATCACGGCAGAGCACTTTGAAATATTCAAGGCGGCTTGTGAGGCCGAATATGCCAAAAAAGTCAGAGTACATGAAGGGGCTTCAACAGAAGAACATTGGGTGCCACCACCTCGGAAGCCGTGGTTACGGCGGGAAGAGGTCCATATGGGCCAAGGAGGACGTGGAAGCCGCGAGTCTGGGCATCCCAGACCCCTTGGCGGAGTTCACCGTCCCACAGGAGTGTGACGTCCTCACGGCCCGGAACCATTGGGACCCAGTGTAGAAGGTTTTCAAGAAGAACCCGGTCACGACGGAGTTCATTAGACTACTGATAATTTTAGTTTCTGATCAACGACTACACGTTAGTCATATTTGTAAACGATCCTTGTGCCTTTTGCAAAGAGAGCAGCACATGATTGCGGCCGAAAGCGACTCGCCGTCTGAGGTGTTGGCGAGGCCCAAGTGGGACACTCCATTCAATCGGGCGTTGAACATATTGAAAGGACTCCCGGTGGAGACTCGACCGTCGTATGGACGTGCGCACGGTGTCGGAGACGGCGCCACATGGAAGAAGTACTACCGTGAGACCACGGAGGAGAGAAAGGAAAGACGGAGGTTAACTGGAGAAAACATCAACAAGAAGGTTGAGATTACGGTTGAAAATAAATCATCTAGGACAGTCGCAGCAGCGGTAGCTGCCGCAAAACAGGTGCTTGTAGATATGTCTACTACCTTGGTTCCGGCCGTTTTCAGTTGGAGCAGGCAAAATTCAGAAAAAAAATGCAGCGGACTTTCCCCTTGCTGACTTCCTCAGGAGCATCTCGACTAGCGTTGCACCAGCACCTGCACATGCACCTGCTCCCGCACCGGCTCCTGCACCTACTCCCGCACTTTCTCCCGCACCAGCTGTTGCACCTGCTCCCGCACCGGCTGCTGCACCTGCTCCCGCACCGGCTTCTGCACCTGCTCTGGCACTGGCTCCGGCACCGGACGTGCTCGGCGGTGCTTCATCTTTGGCTGAGCTCGACGCCCTCATGGTATCTGTCACACCGGCCCCCTTAAATAAATGTATAATCTCCCGTTTTCGTTGCCTTTCGCATGTCTCATGTCGCAGACTTTTCTTTGCAGGCCGACGAAACCCCGTGCACCATATTGTACACCATTGGCGACCAGAAGGTGGACGTGGGGAAGGTGACGATAATGGAGCCGAAGGAACCATTGTTCCATAGCCGGTCGATCCCCCCGGAAGTCTTCAAGGTTTCCGTGGCCAGTGTCAAACCGGGTCACGAGAATTTGGCTCCTTCGATACTAGTGGGGGACCCCGTGGAGGCTTGGTGATTGTTGCAATGGGTGGGTCCTATTGTGGCCAAAGAGTCTGCTTCGTCTGGAGGCGGCCAGGAGCACACCCACGAGCACACAGTTAGGTATGAACATCAACACCTCGCCTAATCCATTAGTCGTTGGTGACGTCGCCATAGATGAGGATGACGACGACACTCAACAGTATGTCAATACTGGCGCCTACTTAAGGTTTGAGCCTCACGAGTCGGTGCGTGAATTGCCACCTCCGGAGTCTGAACGTATTATGGACAACCTTCTGGTAGTAAAGAAGTCTAGGAAGAGACCGAGGAAAAGCAAAAAAGCTGCTTCTGTGATCCAGCCGCCTCAGCAGCCTCGAGTTGAAGACCGTATAGATATCCCCGGTGCGGCAAAATGGCATATCCCCGGTCAACCAATCCTACCTGAAGCAGCACTGCGGGCTAGATTCGGCAACTTAAGGAGACTTCATGACGATGTGCTGCGGATAGAGAAAGGCATCATCGCCTCAACAAATCCAGGGTACGCACTCTACGTGGTTAACGTGCCGCGGGGATTGTCGTGCATCCACACATTCCCCGCGGAGAAGTTCTTCCTTTGATTCGATTACATCTTCGACATGTTTCACTTGAAGAAGTTGGATTTTGCGTTTGTCCGCCTTTATGCTTTGCACATGAACTACCTCATCGGGGTTGAGCAGATACCTTATATTTGTGTCGCTGACCCGTACTTCATGCACGAGGCCTTCTTGGGAGTCTGCGCAAAGCACTGTGAATACGCGAGGGAATACATCGTCAATTTCATGCTCGCTAATAAGTACAAAGAGGCGATTCTCGTGCCTTATCATCCCATGTAAGTCATCCACGCGGATATCCTTCCTTTAATTTCAATCATTCATTTGCACGGTGGAGGCTAATTAATTTGAGGTGTACTTATTTTGCGCACCGGCGGGCGCACCGTCCTCATCATCCTCTACACCCGATACTCCCACGCTCTTTACTTGGACTCATCGAAGAACATTAACAAAAAGGATTACACCCACATCAAGTCTGTTCTCGACAGTGCTATGTTTTACTACGGCGCACGTGGTGGAGAGATCAAGGACAAGAAGAAAAAGGACGGCAGGCCCGCCTTCGGCCATAAGACCGACTTCCGCTGCATCTAGCAACCTACTGATTTTCTGAATGATGGATTCTATGTCCTACACCAGATGCTGGAGTACAGACGGGATCACCAGAACCTTCACATGTCACCTACATCCGGCGATGCCCATATTCTACAATGGGCAAAGAACTTAGGAGATATCGAGGATCATCGACTTTGAGCTGAGTTCTATCACATCCAGCACGAACTTGCCAAATCATCATGAAGGAGGTCACCGAAAAAACAGGGATGTTCTACGAAGAAGGACAAATGTTGCGGGAAGACGTCCGAACATGCGTAGCCGCTCGGCGTCTCGACCTGAAGCCTTTCACTAAGCTCGGGGACTATCTCCCTGACTTGGATGGATGGCACGACATGGAGTGATTGTCAATATATGACAATGTGTCTGTTTAGTCCATACTATCTATATGACGAAACTTTGAATTATGCACGACGAAACTTTATTTGTGATGTAATTAAACCGTCCTCCTCGACTAGTGAAGATCACTCTAGTTAGGGCATTTTGGGTACGATGAACTTTGTTATTTATGCTTATGATATGTTGCTTCTATTTTTGTGAAGTCTGTCTCTTTCTATTGGTCAACTATATATGTTGCATATCATCGACTCATGTGACGATGCAGGTGTATAGATCATCGATGGTGAAGAAGTGCTACGCCAGGAGTATACGACGACTGGCTGGAATGTCAGGCCCAGCTGTACTGGTTTCTGGTTTCCGAGTGACAGCCAGTAGTTAGTTTAGGTTCACACAAAGTGATAGCTCTTCTCACGTATATCATTGTTTAGATGGATGGCGATGTAGTTGCAAGTAATCAAGATTTGTATCGCTATTTTCGAGATGATGACGAGAGACCACTTTGTATTGGATGATGATTCATGATGATGACGTGATTTGATGAGACTATTTGTATGTATATGCTATGATTACATTTGTATGTGTATCATGTGCTAAAGATTATTGTATAAAGCCTATTCAAATACAAAACAAATATGCCGAAAAAAAACTACTAAAATTAGCAGTAGCGAGTGGGGAAAAGTTAGGAGCAACGCCACAGTAGCAGTACCACGTCTAGGCAAAGCGCGCTAGAGCTATTAGCAGTAGAGAGCTTCCACGAAGCGCGCTGCTGCTACACTTGTATAGCAGTAGCACGGGTTAGCTGTAGCGCCTTATTAGTAGCGCATGTCCCCGCGCTACTGATATACCTAGAACCCGCGCTGCTGCTAGCCTTTTCCCTAGTAGTGCTAGCTCAACGTAGAGCACCGTATTGCACCCTACTCACTGGCCACATAGTCGACGTGGCACTTTGTTTACTGGTTAAATTGTCACCTGGTTTCTGGGTCCCACTTGTCAGTTGGCAGAACAAAGAAATCAGCTAAAAACCAATGAGTGTAGTACATCTACACTTCCAATGCATTTAGCCTTTAATCTAAATAGATATTGATTGACTAATGCACCAACTTGTGCTCTAGGTATAGGCTACATGTCTATCCTTAATTACAGCATGCAACGACCTTCATTTAATCTTCTTCTCTCAATGGTCGCATGCACACATAAGTCTTCTACTTTTGGGCGTTAATTATGTCCTGGTCAATGTGTAAATCTCTAAATGTACAGTCTTTCATGGACGTAGGGAGTAGGTTGGGCACTTGAGCATGAGCGTGTGTGTTGCGTCGTGTGCTGTGTGATGCATGGGTACGTGAGTGTTGCGTGCGTCCATGTAAACGTATGAGTGTTGCATGTTGCATGCATGCATGCATGGGGCTTACTCCCTCCCATTGACATGTTCATATTTCAAGCTTCCTCTGTTCCCTCCATATGGTGATACTGCCTTTGTTCCCAAATACGGAGTAAAATCCTCCGTCTGTTCCCAAATACGGAGTATTCCGTATTTGTCTTTCTAGAGATTTCAACAAGTGAGTACGTACAGAGCAAAATGAGTGAAGTGAGCATAGAGGCATAGGGATAATGTAGAAAGGAAGTCCTTGCGATCCATTATTCCCCATCTCGGTCAGAGAGAACTATTCAACTAGTCTTTGCAGTGAAGTGACAATACACGATGCAGTAGATGGGACACTTAATTAATAAGCTGAACCAGCGTGTTGGTGTTACTAAATCAGCCTTACCCAGTATTGCCATCATGTTTGCCAGTAGAGCATGCTTCTGTCCTCCATTAACTGACATATGGGCCCTCTTGTGGTATACCCACATGTCATCAGTGTAACTTTACACTTCGAAGGACGGTATATCCTGGTAGTAGTAGTAGTAGAATTGAGATTTGATGCACTTTCTTCCCCGTCTTCCACTCTTCTTCCTCCTCACTTCCCCATCGTTGGACGCACACCATTTCCCCTCGCTCACTGCTCGCCCGCCCGCGCTATCTACCTTGGCAGCTCGCGCGTACCGTATCCCCCCGCTCATTGCTCGGCCACGCGAGGAGAAGCTTCTACGCTCGCCCGGCTGAATCCACTTCCCTGCTGGCTCGCAGGCACCGAAAACCCCAATGGCAGAACTAACTGACACACAGAGCTGCGATTGGACTTCCCTCCCCGATGTTCTCTTGGAGCAGATCTGTAACCATATGGACCTACTCAGCACCGTCTGTCTGGCCACATGCTCGGTGTCTTTGTACCGTCTACTCGTGTGCAACTGACCGGCTCTTTTCAAGACACCCTGCTTGCTGATGCCCGATCCTCGCAGCTGGCCCAGACACCGACTTAACGATCCTACGGAGGTTGTCGTGGTTCCCCTCGACATGCTACAACTACCCGTCCACCTGTCCTTCATGCGCGGCAACTACTGGGCGGGCATGAAGACCAACTGGATTGTCCTCATTCACCAATCCGGTAGTTCGTGGTGTCTCGTGGATATCTACACCCAACGAGAGACCACCATTCCATCTTTGGATACCACCGCCATCGATCCTCGTGGCCTGCCGGACACTCTTGGCTACTACGCACGAGATGCGTTGAGCTTTTGGCTCGACCTCTGTTTGCTTATGGTTGTAATCTGCGAAGTGCCCACACCATCAGAAGACTACATGGATTACAAGCTCATTGCTGTGTTCAACATGTGATTAGTCTATCCGGAATCCGGTTGCCATACATGGTTATGGCTCATCATCGATCCTCTTTACCCAACACTTCTGTCTGATGCTATAGAGCACGATGGCATCGTTTATGCAGTCGACACAGAGATTGGCTGCCTATACTGGTGTAATCTATCATCGTGTAATTGTTCTATCTCATCTCAACTTTACCTTAAGAATACGACTGCCTGTTCATTGTTACAAATTTAGAATATATAGTATGTCTATAACCACATCATTGCTATATGTTCCTCTCATTTCCTAAATTTTTATGACCATGCATGTTATTGCTTAGAGTTGATATGATAACTGTAGTAAGTGCTACGGTAGAATATGAGTAGGCCCTGTCATATATGTTTTCCTCTCATTGTTACATGATGTTTGAACAATGATATATTGCTATAATATGAAATCCATTGGCTTATTTTTTAACTTGGGGTATGATTATGACCACGGCATTGCAATTCTCTATCTATGATATGCGTCACTGTTATAATAATCTTCATTCCACACATACTCTGAACATGATTGTTTATTTTTGTACTTTGGTCTCCAATTTGAATTGTTGCAGCAGACGCAAATGCGCTGGCCTTCATGATTCCAGGACCTGGAATCATACCAGCCGATGGGTGGTGGTTTATCGCTCATTCAGCTGACGGTGGTCATTTGATGCTCATTTGCATGTACCAAATTAACCAAACCATTTCATCAAACCACATGCAGTACAATGCCTGGGGCGTTCGTGACATTGATGGCTATGGCTGCTTCATGTTCGAGAAAGATTCCAGCTCTGTTGGGTCTGGCGTCTTCAACTGGAGGCGGGTTTACAGCCTCGGCAACCACTCCATGTTCCTCGGGCTCAATTATCCGATCATCCAACCAATCATCGATCATATCACCAGCGATGATTACTGTGCTATGCAACTTCCATTCGCTGGGGGGGACTATGTTTACACATCATACCATGGGTTTCATGAATCACCATATCCAGAGATTCATCGACATAGCTTGTTGCCAGATAATCTTCAGTGTGTGAAAGGCATCAAGCTTCCATGCGATGGATGGCTTTTGCAAACCCGACATGCAGCGATGTGGTTCATGCCAACAGCAAATATGCACAACTTGATTCGTATTGATATGTAGACTGAGCCATGTATTCTGCTGCTGTAGCACGACCCTCTTTTGTTGGATATTATGTACTGTTGTTAGTTTGAAGCACTCCTCCGGTTTGAAGGATAGATACCTTTCTGGGATCAAGTGCATCCTAACTCACCTGCGCAGGATGTACTGATAATGATGATGGAGATGTTGTGTAGTGTGTATATATATATATATATATATATATATATCACTTAGGCTTCAAGTGCGTACTTGTTAGTTAAACCTATGGTTAAAATGTGACACTAAATACGACTAGTAAGTAGTACAGTAGAAGTACTAGTATACGTCGGTCAAATTATTCATCATGTCCACACATTGAATTGACGTGACAACACGCTGCGCGTGAGGTGACACAAGAAGCCGGCGGCGTGTTCGGGTATTCTGGACTTCAGATTTGGAGTACCACTTATCTTTCGAAATCTTTCATCATTCACTTAAAATAGTCGATTGATCATACATTGAGTACCATATAACAGGAATTAACCCATGCAAGTCGAAGAAGGATTGGTCGGTGCTGCCGGCTGGCGTCAAGTTCGATACCACGGATTAGGAGCTGATCGAGCACCTTGAGGCCTAAGCAAGCATTTCTTCCTGCGCAATTCCAGGGCGTTCAAAAGGGGCACGTGGACGCGTCGCAAGATACAGTCGGAGTGTGGCATGCACGTGATGTGGCATAACACCGGCAATACATTGCCGGTGATGGTCAACAACCGGTAGACGGGCAGCAAAAAGGTTCTTGTGCTGCACACCAACAAGAACTTCGACCAGCAGAGGACCAACTGGGTGATGCACCAGTACCACCTCGGGGACCTGGAGCAAGAGAAGGAGCGGGAGCTGGTCCTCTACAAGATTTTCTACCAGACTAACACTAGGACCAGGACTAAAAAGATTATAAGTTAGTTGGTATTGGTACTTGTTCTACCTTGTTGTCTGCAAGTTGGTATTGTTGTTAATGATCTTTTGGTATGAACTTGGCATTTGCTTCCAACCATCATGTCGAGGGTCGACGTGGATATAAAGCTGAATCATTTGTTTTGAAACAAATTTTTAGGCACCTGATTTTTATTTGATGGGTAGCATAAGTACCTTCCGTTCGAATTCCCAGTTCTCCAAGTTTTTCGAAACATGTGCATGCTCTTATTATCACGATGAAAAAACAATATCCCTGCTGCATCCCAGTTATCAGTCTATACTTGCAGAATTCTCTCATTTATTGAGCATGTATATTGTTTTTTCAAGTCAAGCAAGTTTCAACTGGGCTATAGACTGCCCAGGCTTGGTTTTGTTTTTAACAGGCCCAGCCCATGACGACAACGGGGCACAAAGATCCAGCAGGTATCTACTGGCCTCTAGCCCGCCAGCGTTAGTTATATTTTGTCTTACAACATCTGCATGCACTTTTTTTACTGAATCAAACACACAGCCCAGTTCTACTATATCTGTTTTCTAATCTCTACCTATAGTTTTACTAGTTCATATACATGTATCATTATATTGAAAATACATAAAATTCACTTTTCATATTTACATCCTTATTTTTATTGTCGTTTTCCCTCCCAGCGCTGATTTTTTTTACCACTGGTTTTTCCTTAAACCAACTCAATTGTCCCACGTCTTATTTGCTTACAAAAGCAAAACGATTTTTTTGGCAAATCAATAAGTTCTTAAAAAATGTTTATCATTTTGGGATTACAAAAGTTTGGACTCCACCGAAATATGCAAAATAAGGTTGAACCTTTTGACCGTGGTCCTGGGCAGAAAATGGGCTGTAATAAATTACTTAAGAATTAGCAAATGGGCTGCAAATTATTAAAAAATAGCAAATGGGCTCTATGTTGTCTGCCACAGATTTGGAGGCTAACTTGTGGGCCTACTAACTTCATGCGTACACAAGGTTTATCAAAAAATAAACTTAGTCAACAATCGACTCTACCAGTGTCAGACCATTAGATGTGAATCTAACGTCAATCGTGCTTCTTCAGTCTCTGATCTTCCTGCCCCAGCTGCCCAAACTAGTGCCGTCGGAACCGCCTGCTCCCACCTCCCGTGGACGACTATGCTACCGGGCAGGCCTCACGGCCCCATCATATACTCGCATCCCTGGCCTGTCTATCCCTCCACTCACCCACACCTCCTGTTATTTTCCGGTGACGGCAGCCGAACCAGTCAACCCTCGTACTCTCCACCGTGTAGGCAGCCAGTGACGTGTCTTCCCTGGCTCCATGTTGTTCCCTTCGTAGGACTCGCCGTCGTCCACCGCCCTGGTGCTCTCGGCACGGCGTGGTCAACGTGGTCAATGAACGACATCCATCGGAAGTGGACAGTACGTGGAGAGGCTGACAGCTGGGTCCACGGCCGCACACAAGGAAATGCCTCCTTATTACGCGCAAAATAACGATTCCTCCACCTGACATCAGGGACCCGCCGGAAGGGCCTCTGTATTTCATGAAAAAAACGTTCCCTCCGCTAACAGGTCAGACCCACCAACTATATCTTCGCATGCAAGAAAGTGCCTCCTTATTGCGCACACAAAAATGAATACCCCCCTGCCAGCTGGGACCCACCATAGTGGGAGGCTGACTTGTAGGCCTACTAAGTTGACGGGGATGGAGGGCTTTGTCAAGTTAGTCAATATGAACGATTCTAGCTCCAGTGACCGTACGATGTCCATCCAACGGCCTTAGTGCTTCTTCAACCTCTAGTCTTCTTGCTCCAGCCGCCCAAAGCAGCGCCGGTCGTGCCGCCTGCTCCTACCTCCCATGGCCGGTTGTGCTGCCGCGGAGGCCTCACCTCCCCCATACTACTCCCACTGCTGGCAAGGCCATCCCTCCACTCACCCACACCCCCTATTATTCTGCGGCGACGGCAGCCTCACACCACAGTCGAACCAGTGAACCCTCATACTCCTCTCCGCATGGGCATCCACTGCCGCGTCTTGCCCGGCTCCGTGTTGTCCCCTTCCTAGGCCTCGCCGTCGTCCACCACCTTGGTGCTCTTGGTGCGGTGTGGTCAATGTGGTCAAGGACCGACTTCCATCGGAAGAGTACTATACGTGGAGAGGCTGACAGCTGGGTCCACGGCCACAGCCCAGTTATTTTGTGATTTGCCAAGTAATTCACTTTTTCAGGCCTATTGGGCTGCAAATCTTTCAAGACGAGGGGAGCTTCATTCGGCTGGCCGAGAAAATGGCCTATGAGTAATGAGAAATGGGTTGTACATTTTTAAAACACATCAAACCGGCAATTAGTTTCAAATTTCTTTTTTTCATTTCTAGATTTTCAATTGCATTGATCTTTATGCATGGACAATTTGTTGGATTTTATATTGATATACATTTATTTTTAAAATCAGTTTGAATGTGTCTCGAAATTTCGGGATTAAAAATAGTTCGGACCGCACCAAAATATGCAAAAATTCGTATAACTTTTTAACCATGGCCACAATATGGGCTGTAATGCTAACAAAAAGAATATGGGCTCCAAAAAAACCTTAAGAATTAGCAAATGGGCTGTAAATTATTAGAAATAATGCCATATGGGTTGTATGATGTTTTCCACAGATTTGCGGCTTTCCTAAAAAAAGGTTGACGCACAAGCAGTGACTATTAGATGTCCATCCAATGGTCGTCGTGTTTCTTCAATCTCTGCTCTTCCTGCTCCAGCCGCTCAAACAAGCACCAGCGGGATTGCCTGCTCCCTCCTCCCCGCGGCCGGCTGCGCTACCGCGCAGGCCTCACAGCCCCACCATACTCCCATCACTGGCCTAGCCATCCCTGAACTCACCCACACCTGCTGTTATTCTCCGGAGACGGCGGATGAACCAGTAAACCCTCGTACAGTCGTACTCCCCTCCCCGTGGGAAACAACTGCCGAGTCTTCCCTGCCTCCGTGTCGTTCCCTTCCTAGGCCTCGCCGTCATCCACCGCCCTGGTGCTCTTGGCGCGGCCTGGTCAACGTGGTCAACGTGGTCAAGGACCGACATGCATCTAAAGTGGACTGTACGTTGAGAGGCTGACAGCTGGGTCCACGGCCGCACACAAGGAAATGCCTCCTTATTACGTGCAAAATAATGATTCATCCACCTGACATCTAGGACCCACCGAAAGGGCCTCTATATTTCATGAAAAAACGTTACCGCCGCTGACAGCTTGGACCCATCAGCTATATCTTCGCACGCAAGGAAGTGCCTCCTTATTACGCACAAAAAAATGAATACTCCCCTGCTAGCTGGGACCCAGTATAGTGGTAGGCTGACTTGTGGGCCTACTAAGTTGACGGGGATGGAGGGCTTTGTCAAGTTAGTCAATATGCACGTTCTAGCTCCACTGACCGTATGATGTCCATCCAACGGCCGTAGTGCTTCTTCAACCTCTGGTCTTCTTGCTCTAGATGCCCAAACCAGCGTCGGTCGTGCCTCGTGCTGCTGTCTCCCATGGCGGGCTACGATGTGGTGGAGGCCTCACCGGCCCCTACTACTCCCACTGCTGGCCAGGCCATCCCTCTACTCACTAACAGCCCTTGTTATTCTGTGGCAACGGCAGCCTCACACCGCAGCGAACCAGTGAACCCTCATACTCCTCTACGTGTGGGCATCGACTGATGCGTCTTCCCCGGCTCCGCATCATCCCCTTCCTAGGCCTCGCCGTCATCCACCGCCCTTGTGCTCTCGGCGCAGCATGGTCAACGTGGTCAAGGAACACCTTCCATCGGACGTGGACTGTACGTGGAGAGGCTGACAGCTGGGTCCACGGTTGTAGCAAGGAAGTGCCTCCTAATTACGTGCAAAATAATTATTCCTCCACCTAACAGCGGGGACCCACCGGACGGGCCACCGTATTTCATGAAAAAAACGTTTCCCCTGACTGCTGGGACCCATCAGCTACATCTTCGCACGCAAGGAAGTGCGTCCGGGCAAAAAAAACGATTCGCCCCCCTGACTGCTGGGACCCACCAGCTACATGTTTGCATGCAAGGAAGTGCCTGACAGTTGGGACCCACCTGGTTGAAGCGTACATAGTGTTGTCATTCTGGTCGCTGCTACCTCTTGAGCACCGCATTGGATTTCCTTGAAGAGGAAAGGGTGATGCAGCAAAGTAGCGTAAGTATTTCCCTCAGTTTTTGAGAACCAAGGTATCAATCCAGTAGGAGGTTGCGCACGCGTCCCTAGTACCTGCACAAAACAAATAACTCCTCGCAACCAACGCGATAAGGGGTTGTCAATCCCTTCACGGTCACTTACGAGAGTAAAATAAAAGCAAAGTAAAAGCAAAGAGAATAACTAAGTATTGGAATATTAATATGATGAAGATAGACCCGGGGGCCATAGGTTTCGCTAGTGGCTTCTCTCAAGAGCATAAGTATTTTACGGTGGGTGTACGAATTACTGTTAAGCAATTGACAGAATTGAGCATAGTTATGAGAATATCTAGGTATGATCATGTATATAGGCATCACATCCGAGACAAGTAGACCGACTCCTGCCTGCATCTACTACTACTACTCCACTCATCGACCGCTATCCAGCATGCATCTAGAGTATTAAGTTCATGAAAACAGAGTAACACCTTAAGCAAGATGACATGATGTAGAGGGATAAATTCATGCAATATGATAAAACCCCATCTTGTTATCCTCGATGGCAACAATACAATACGTGCCTTGCTGCCCCTACTGTCACTGGGAAAGGACACCGCAAGATTGAACCCAAAGCTAAGCACTTCTCCCATTGCAAGAAAGATCAATCTAGTAGGCCAAACCAAACTGATAATTCGAAGAGACTTGCAAAGATAACCAATCATACATAAAAGAATTCAGAGAAGACTCAAATATTGTACATAGATAATCTTGATCATAAACCCACAATTCATCGGTCTCAACAAACACACTGCAAAAAGAAGATTACATCGAATAGATCTCCACAAGAGAGGGGGAGAACATTGTATTGAGATCCAAAAAGAGAGAAGAAGCCATCTAGCTAATAACTATGGACCCGAAGGTCTGAGGTAAACTACTCACACTTCATCGGAGAGCCTATGGTGTTGATGTAGAAGCCCTTCGTGATGGATGCCCCCTCCGGTGGAGCTCCGGAACAGGCCCTAAGATGGGATCTCATGGATACAGGAAGTTACGGCCGTGGAATTAGGGTTTTGGCTTCGTATCTGATCGTTTGGGGGTACGTAGGTATATATAGGAGGAAGGAGTACGTCGGTGGAGCAACAAGGGGGCCACGAGGGTGGAGGTCGCGCCTGGGGCGATAGGCGTGCCCCCTACCTCGTGGCCTCCTCCTTTGTTTTTTGATGTAGGGTCCAAGTCTCCTGGATCATATTCGGTGAGAAAATCACGTTCCCGAAGGTTTCATTCTGTTTGGACTCCGTTTGATATTCCTTTTCTTAGAAACCCTAAAATAGGAAAAAAAACAACAATTCTGGTTGGGCCTTCGGTTAATAGGTTAGTCCCAAAAATAATATAAAAGTGGATAATAAAGCCCAATAATGTCCAAAACAGTAGATAATATAGCAAGCAATCAAAAATTATAGATACGTTGGAGACGTATCAAGCATCCCCAAGCTTAATTCTTGCTCGTCCTCGAGTAGGTAAATGATAAAAACATAATTTTTTATGCGGAGTGCTACTTGGCATAATTTTAATGTAATTCTTCTTAATTGTGGTATGAATATTCAGATCCGAAAGATTCAAGATAAAAGTTTAATATTGACATAAAAGTAATAATACTTCAAGCATATTAACAAAGCAATCATGTCTTCTCAAAATAACATGGCCAAAGAAAGTTATCCCTACAAAATCATATAGTCTGGCTATGCTCTATCTTCACCACACAAAGTATTTAAATCATGCACAACCCCGATGACAAGCCAAGCAATTGTTTCGTACTTTTGACATTCTCAAAACTTTTTCAATCTTCACGCAATACATGAGTGTGAGCCATGGATATAGCACTATAGGTGGAATAGAATGGTGGTTGTGGAGAAGACAAAAAGGAGAAGATAGTCTCATAGAAACTAGGCGTATCAATGGGCTATGGAGATGCCCATCGATAGATATCAATGTGAGTGTGTAGGGATTGCCATGCAACGGATGCACAAGAGTTATAAGTATATGAAATCTCAACAAAAGAAACTAAGTGGGTGTGCATCCAACTTGCTTGCTCACGAAGACCTAGGGCATTTTGAGGAAGCCCATCATTGGAATATACAAGCCAAGTTATATAATGAAAATTTCCCACTAGTATATGAAAGTGATATCATAGGAGACTCTATCATGAAGATCATGGTGCTACTTTGAAGCACAAGTGTGGTAAAAGGATAGTAGCATTGACCCTTCTCTCTTTTTCTCTCATTTTTTTCTTTTTCTATTTGGGCCTTTTCTATTTTTATGGCCTCTTTTCTTTTTTCTTCTCTTTTTTTCGTCCAGAGTCTCATCCCGACTTGTGGGGGAATCATAGTCTCCATCATCCTTTCCTCACTGGGACAATGCTCTAATAATGATGATCATCACACTTTTATTTTCTTACAACTCAACAATTACAACTCGATACTTAGAACAAAATATGACTCTATGTGGATGCCTCCGGCAGTGTACCGGGATATGCAATGACTCATGAGTGACATGTACCAAAGGATTATGAATGGTGGCTTTGCCACAAATACAATGTCAACTACATGATCATGCAAAGCAATATGACAAAGATGGAGTGTGTCATAATAAACGGAACGGTGGAAAGTTGCATGGCAATATATCTCGGAATGGCTATGGAAATTCTATAATAGGTAGGTATGGTGGCTGTTTTGAGGAAGGTATATGGTGGGTGTATGATACCAGCGAAAGGTGCGTGGTATTAGAGAGGCTAGCAATGGTGGGAGGAAGAAAAGTGCGTATAATCCATGGACTCAACATTAGTCATAAAGAACTCATATACTTATTGCAAAAAATCTACAAGTTATCAAAGCAAAGTATTACACGCATGCTCCTAGGGGTATAGATTGGTAGGAAAATACCATCGCTCGTCCCCGACCGCCACTCATAAGGAAGACAATCAAAATAAATCGTGCTCCGACTTCATCACATGGCGGTTCACCATACGTGCATGCTACGGGAATCACAAACTTTAACACAAGTATTTCTCAAATTCACAACTACTCAACTAGCACAACTTTAATATCACCATCTTCATATCTCAAAACAATTATCAAGCATCAAACTTCTCATAGCATTCAACACACTCATAAGAAAGTTTTTACTATTCTTGAATACCAAGCATATTAGGATTATTTAAGCAAATTACCATGCTATTTAAAAATCTCAAAATAATCTAAGGGAATCATGAGAGATCAATAGTTTCTATAAAACAAATCCACCACCGTGCTCTAAAAGATATAAGTGAAGTACTAGAGCAAAACTATATAACTCAAAAGATATAAGCGAAGCACATAGAATATTATAACAAATTCCAAATCATGTATGGCTCTCTCAAAAGGTGTGTACAGCAAGGATGATTTTGGTAAACTAAAAAATAAAGAATCAAATAATACAAGACGCTCCAAGCAAAACACATATCATGTGGTGAGTAAAAATATAGCTCCAAGTAAAGTTACCGATAGAAGTAGACGAAAGAGGGGATGCCTTTCGGGGCATCCCCAAGCTTTGGATTTTAGGTGTCCTTAGATTATGTTGGGGGTTCCATGGGCATCCCCAAGCTTAGGCTCTTTCCACTCCTTGTTCCATAATCCATCAAATCTTTACCCAAAACTTGAAAACTTCACAACACAAAACTTAAAGTAGAAAATCTCGTGAGCTCCGTTAGCGAAAGAAAACAAAAGACCGCTTCAAGGTACTGTAATGAACTAATTCGTTATTTATATTGGTGTTAAACCTACTTTATTCCAACTTCTCTATGGTTTATAAACTATTTTATTATCCATAGATTCATCAAAATAAGCAAACAACACACGAAAAACAGAATCTGTCAAAAACAGAACAGTCTGTAGTAATCTGTAGCTAGCACAACTTCTGGAACCCCAAAAATTCTAAAATAAATTTATGGACGTGAGTAATTCATCTATTAATCATCTTCAAGAATAATTAACTAAATATCACTTTCCAAATAAAAATGGCAGCAGTTCTCATGAGTGCTAAAGTTTCTGTTTTTTACAGCAAGATATCAAGACTTTCCCCAAGTCTTCCCAACGGTTCTACATGGCACAAACACTAATTAAACACAAAAAAACACAACCAAAACATAGGCTAGGTAAATTATTTATTACTAAACAGGAGCAAAAAGCAAGGAATAAAAAAAATTGGGTTGCCTCCTAACAAGCGCTATCGTTTAACGCCCCTAGCTAGGCATAAAAAGCAAGGATAGATCTAGGTATTGCCATCTTTGGTAGGCAATCCATAAGTGGCTCTCATAATAGATTCATAAGGTAATTTAATTTTATTTCTAGGAAAGTGTTCCATGCCTTTCCTTAACGTAAATTGGAATCTAATATTTCCTTCCTTCATATCAGTAATTGCACCAATCGCTCTATGGAAAGGTCTACCAAGAATAATAGGACATGAAGGATTGCAATCTATGTAAAGAACGATAAAATATACGGGCACATAATTCCTATTTGCAACAATAAGAATATCATTAATTCTTCACATAGGTTTCTTAATAGTGGAATCCGCAAGGTGCAAGTTTAAAGAGCAATCATCAAAATCACGAAAACCTAACAGATCACACAAAGTCTTTGGAATCGTGGAAACACTAGCACCCAAATCACACAAAGCATAGCATTCATGATCTTTAATTTTAATTTTAATAGTAGGTTACCACTCATCATAAAGTTTTCTAGGGATAGAAACTTCCAACTCAAGTTTTTCTTCAGAAGATTGCATCAAGGCATCAACGATATGTTTAGTGAATGCTTTATTTTGACTATAAGCATGAGGAGAATTTAGCATGGATTGCAACAAGGAAATACAATCAATCAAAGAGCAATTTTCATAATTAAATTCCTTGAAATCCAAAATAGTGGGTTTAGCAACATCTAGGGTTTTAATTCCTCAATCCCACTTTCATCAATTTTAGCATCAAGATCTAAAAACTCTGAATTTTTGGAACGCCTTCTAGGTAAAGGTGGATCATATTCAGTCCCATCATTATCAAGATTAATATTGCAAAACAAAGATTTAATAGGGGACACATCAATAAATTTTAGATCTTCATCTTTATTTACATAGGAACTAGAAGAACACGCTCTTAGAAAGGCATCTTTCTTAGCACGCATCCTAGCGGTTCGTTATTTGCACTAATCAATGGAAATTCTCATGGCTTTGAGAGACTCATTGATATCATGCTTAGGAGGAATAGATCTAAGCTTTAAAGAATCAACGTCAAGAGAAATTCTATCAACGTTCCTAGCCCAATCATCAATGTTAAGCAATTTTTCTTCAATCAAAACATTGAAATTCTTTTGCGAAGTAATAAATTATTTAATATTAGATTCAAAATCAGAGGGTATATTATTATAATTTCCATAAGAATTGTTGTAGGAATTACCATAATTATTAGAGGAATTACTAGGATAAGGCCTAAGATTAAAATTTCCTCTATATGCGTTGTTACCAAAATTGTTCCTACCAACAAAATTCACATCCACAGATTCATTATTATTCTCAATCAAAGTAGAAAAAGGCATATCATTAGGATCAGAAGAAACACTCTTAGTAGCAAGTAATTTCATAAGTTCATCCATCTTTCCATTCAAAACATTAATTTCTTCTATCGCATGCTCCTTTTTATTAGTAGATCTTTCAGTATGCCATTGAGAATAATTAACCGTAATATTATCTAGGAGTTTAGTAGCTTCTCCTAAATTGATTTCCATAAAAGTGCCTCCCGCGGCCGAATCTTAAAGATTTCTAGAAGCAAAATTCAATCCGGCATAAAATTTTTGTATAATCATCCACAAATTCAAACCATGAGTAGGGCAATTACGTATCATTAATTTCATCCTCTCCCAAGCTTGTGCAACATGTTCATGATCAAGTTGCTTAAAATTCATAATATTGTTTCTAAGGGAGTAGTGGGAGGAAAATACTTAGAGATAAAAGCATCTTTGCACTTATTCCACGAATCAATACTATTTTTAGGCAAAGACGAAAACCAAGCTTTAGCACGATCTCTAAGCGAAAAAGGAAATAGCTTCAATTTAACAATTTCATTATCCACATCTTTCTTCTTTTGCATATCACACAAATCAACGAAGCTATTTAGATGGGTAGCAGCATCTTCACTAGGAAGGCCGGAAAATGGATCTTTCATAACAAGATTCAGCAAAGCGGCATTAGTTTCACAAGATTCAGCATCGGTAAGAGGACCAATCAGAGTGCTAATAAAATCATTGTTGTTGGTATTGGTAAAGTCACACAATTTAGTGTTATCTTGAGCCATCGTGACAAGCAAACAAAAATCAAGCGGGCAAAAAGAGGCAAATAGAGAAAGAGAGGGAGGATAAGAGAGAGAGAGAGAGAGGGCGAATAAAACGGCAAGGGTGAAGTGGGGGAGAGGAAAATGAGAGGCAAATGGCAAATAATGTAATGCGGGAGATAAGGGTTGCGATGGGTACTTGGTATGTTGACTTTTGCGTAGACTCCTCGGCAACGGCGCCAGAAATGACTCGTTGTCGGGAGTCAAATCTTGACTTGCGCGAACCTCCCCGGCAACGGCGCCAGAAATCTTCTTGCTACCTCTTGAGCACTGCGGTGGATTTCCTTGAAGAGGAAAGGATGATGCAGCAAAGTAGCGTAAGTATTTCCCTCAGTTTTTGAGAACCAAGGTATCAATCCAGTAGGAGGTTGCGCACGCGTCCCTAGTACCTGCACAAAACAAATAACTCCTCGCAACCAACGCGATGTGGCACCCCCGCTCAGAGAAAACCGGAACGCCCCATATTCCAGCCCAGAGATCGAGGTGAAGTCTTCTGGAATACGGCACTGCTTAGCATAGAACGACCAGCTCTCTATTACAACACGAATATGATTACAAGGGTTCCAATATTACAATGGATAACATTGGCACGGCGACACTACGCCAACCACGGTTGCTCTATACAAGAAGCATAATACTTGAAGCAGCGGAACAACTACTAGCAGCGGAACAATGAGCGGCGATGATGGACTCCAATCCGCAGGGACTCTGGCTGGAACGTTTATCCTAGATCGCGAACACAGGAACAACACCAAACAAGCAAGCAATCCAGGCACGACCTGCAAGCTGGCATGACATGCTAGGTCAACACATTGAATGTACTTGCAAGCTCACAATAACTAGAAGCATTCAAGACAAACAACAGCATGGCAATTGCAGGTTAAGCAGGAATTAACATGAGATCATTATAACAACATGACATGAGCACATGATATCCAAAATAATACTCCAAATAATACTAGATACCATCATGAAAATAATAATAATAGCCACTAAGAATCCAAAGGCAATATGAACCTGATACAACTAGAACAATATGAGCATAGCATGAACATATAAATCCGACGATACTGGCATGCAACATGATGACTCTATATGCACCCATTATTCTGCTCGGGTTATCTCGTAACCCTCACGTGCATCACTTAACCACCTCGGACATTACATGATCATCTCAGGATCAAATCAAGCTTGGTATAAACAATACCGTAGTAATAATTAAATGACCACAAGGAGCTTGATCTTTACCCATAATTTCTCGCACAACATCACAAATATCCAACAACTCGGTATCCTCGATACCACGGTGATCATTATAGCGATCACAACCAAAGTAACTCATGATCCTTACGGCGATCATCACCAAAGTAACTCGTGATCCTTACGGCGATCACCACCAAAGTAACTCGTGATCCTTACGGTGATCACCACCAACTTATTTCATCACCGAACCGGGGTTGTCATTAATCAAGTTATTATTGATACTGTTGACTCATGGTGGGACCGACACGAACTGGGCCCTTATCCGCGGGCGCGGCTATCGATAGGTTTAATATACACTCTGCAGAGGTAGCACACTGTACCCACACCACGGAACCCATGGCCTCGCACTCCCATTCGGGTGAACCAACGGCGTTCCAACAAAACCGATCTACTGCCGTGACACTCTCCCGGCCACTCCGACCCACTCCCAACTGGGCTAGTCCTGGGTGGCCCCGTGTCTACCAAAGACAACCCGACCACCGTCGTGGTCAAAACTCCCTCACGGGGACCAGATCCATAAAAATAAAAAAACAACGGGCACACAAGGTTATGTCTGCTTACTGGGCCAGGGTACCACACGCCCGTAACCTTCCCTAGTTGGAGGCACCGGCGAGATGCACGACAATAGACCCAGTTAGGACCTTACCCATACGATAAGTGTGGTTGCACTGGTCAGTTTTGATCTGGCGTCACCATGACTCAACCAATAGTTGTTCAAGTTCAATTAAATCTGGTTAAACTTGAATGCAAAATGCTGAGCCATGATAAAATAACATGATGCAATTACAATGCATGAGCATGATATCAACATAATCACGGGATGCAACATAACTATCCACCACATCAACTATGAAATAATCTCCAACTGAACATGGCATAATGACGAGCATAAATATTACAAGTGCAACGCTACTCATAGCATAACATGTCCATTAGCATCAACCATAAATAACATGCAAGAACTTACCAATAACATCACCGAGTAACACGTAACCAACTAACAGCAACGGAACAATGCCTATTAATAGTACTCGGTAAACGAGTTAGTCATGCACTGAAGAGCATGACCAACCCAACATGTACTACTATCAAGCATGGCAATATGAAAGTAATACTAGCAACTAGCAGGGCATGCTAACCAGGTGCATAAAAACATAGCAAACAAGTAAGCACAATCCCAGAAACATTTTCGAAACAATGATAGCCATATTTTCAACAAGCAATCATTTAATAAATATTCAAGTTGAAAACAATGGCTACTTCATGACTATCATGCAAGTGGGTATTGTGGCTTGCCTGGGGTGACGGAGACTCTCGGAAGAAGTGCAGTGAAGCCGCGGAACGAAACATCGGATGATTCTCTCGGAGGAGGCTGATTATAGGCAAGGGAAAAATGGTCATTTTCACTGTGAAACCACCTGGTGAACATGTTACCAAAAGATAGAGCTCGACGAGACAAAGAAGTGAGCGCTGGTTTCACCTCAATCAGAGTTACGGTTGCGGAGTTATGAGGTGTAGAAGATCAGGAACCAATCTGTGAAAGTTTTCATCACCAATGGGTCCCTGGGTGGATAAGACAGAAACAGATTTGAGAAAATATGCTTTCTGACTTAGAAAACGCACTTCAGGCCGAAGTAGAAATAGAATACGCTTTCAGAGAATGAAAAGCGCACTCACCAGAAGGCGCTTCCACTTATCCACGTGGACCTGGGTCTTGGGCCACTTACAGGCGGGTCCCACGCGGTCAGGGGAGGGGCCAGGCGTTGCTTGTCTTCTACCTTGCTCGGTCCCCTACCGAGACAGAGGCGAAGCAGAGGCGGGCTCCAGCGAAGGGGCCGGCCGGCTCCGGTGGCCTCTGACCACGGCGCGGCCACCGGCGGGCGCGGGGCGGTGCACTGCCTCCTCCTGGAGCAGCAGCAGCTCCAGGAAGAGGCAGGGACGACGGCGGCTCGCGGAGACAGGGGCGAAAGCGGTGGACTCCGGCGAAGGGCCCGGCCAACTCCGGCCACCTCTGGTCGAGCTGAGGCCACCTACGGGTTCGTGGAGACGAGTCGGTCCCGTTCAGAGGTAGAACGAGCGCTGGGGAGAAGTGGAGAGTAGGGGAGGCCATGGCGACAAAGGAAGCTACACAGAGCTCAGGCGGTGGAGGTGCTTGGCGAAGCAAGGCACTCCGGCGAGGGGCGAGGGGGTGGGGCTGCTGAGTGGAATTAGAGGAACTCGGTGGACGTCTTGGAACGACGAGGGGAGGCTTGGTTTGGCCGGAATCATGCCGAGGTCGAGGCGGCCACGGTGGACGGCAACGAAAAGAGGAGTGGGCCGAGGGCTCTGGTGGGTGAGGAGGCTTGGGGAGAGGCTGGTGATGTGCGGAGGGACTCAGGTCGTGCTTATATAGCCGAGGGGAGGCTTCTCGAGCTAACGGGCGAGCTCCCGACCAAGCTTTAATGGCGGGCAGAGGCAGGGCGTGGCATGGGCATGGCGTTTGCGACACATTTATGGCAAACCACGACGAGGCTCCGATGCGGGGAGATGCAGGCGATCACGAGGAAGCTCCAGGACATGAATTGAGGTCGAGACGAGGAGGGAGGAGACGAGCATAGTGGCCAGAACAAGCCAGAGCATGCCTGCAGCTCTTGATAACCCACAAGTATAGGGGATTGCAACAGTTTTCGATAAGTAAGAGTGTCGAACCCAACGAGGACTAAAGGTAGAACAAATATTCCTTCAAGTTCTATCGACCACTGATACAACTCTACGCACGCTTGACGTTCGCTTTACCTAGAACAAGTATGAAACTAGAAGTACTTTGCAGGTGTTGTTGGATAGGTTTGCAAGATAATAAATAGTGCGTAAATAAACCTAGGGGCTGTTAAGGTAAAGAAGCAACTAAAGTAAATATAGCGAGTGTGGAAAAGTGGTGGTAGGAGTTGCGAAATTGTTCCTTATGCAATTGACTACCTTACTAGACCGATAGCAAGTATTATGTGGGAGAGGCCACTGCTAGCATGTCATCCCTGACTTGGAATTCTATGCACTTATGATTGGAACTATTAGCAAGCATCCGCAAGTACTAATGTTCATTAAGGTAAAACCCAACCATAGCATTAAGATATATTGGTCCCCCTTCAATCCCGTATGCATCAATTTCTATGCTAGGTTGAAGCTTCTGTCACTCTTGCCCTCCAATACATAGTCCTATCAACATACAACTAACCCTAGGGTGTGATCCACGCGCGCAATCATATGATGGGCATCAAAGGACAGCAACATAACCACAAGCAAATTAAATCAATTATAGCAATTCATCAACCACCGATAGGACAACGAAAATCTTCTCAAACATCATAGGATGGTAACACCTCATTGGATAATAATATGAAGCATAAAGAACCATGTTCAAGTAGAGGGTACAGCGGGTTGCGGGAGAGTGGACTGCTGTAGATAGAGGGGGGAAGGTGATGGAGATGTTGGTGAAGATGGCGGAGGTGTTGGTGTAGATCGCGGTGATGATGATGGCCCCCGGCGGCGTTCCGGCGCCACCGGAAGCGAGGGGAGACAGCCCCCCTCCTTCTTCTTCTTCCTTGACCTCCTCCCTAGATGGAAGAAGGGTTTCCCCTCTGGTCCATGGCCTCCATGGCACGGGAGGGGTGAGAGCCCCTCCGAGATTGGATCTGTCTATCTGTCTCTCTCTGTTTCTGCATTCTGATCTGGCTCTCTTTCACCGTTTCGTATATATATGGAGATCCGTAACTCCAATTGGCCTGAAACCTTCACCGTGATTTTTTTCCAAATATTAGCTTTCTTGCGGCAAAAGAAGAGCGTCAACCGCCTTACGGTGGGATCACGAGGGTAGGGGCGCACCCTAGGGAGCGCGCCCCCTGCCTCGTGACCACCTCGGGCACTGGTTTGCGTTGATTTTCCTTCTGAATTTTCCATATTTTCCAAAAATAAGCTCCATCCGTTTTTATCCCATTTGGACTCCGTTTGATATGGATATTCTGTGAAACCAAAAACATGCAAGAGACAGGAACTGGCACTGGGCACTGGATCAATATGTTAGTCCCAAAAATAATAATAAAAGTTGCGAAAAAGTATATGAAAGTTGAATAATATTGGCATGGAACAATCAAAAATTATAGATACGACGGAGACGTATCAGCAGCCATGACAACGGCATGATCACCACGCGCACTGGCGCAAGCGGCGCTCTTTGGCGTGGCCAACCATGTCCAGTGGATGGACCCTGGTGCCCTTAGTCCAACTGAAGAAATGAATCGGTCCAGGGGCAAAGAAGAGATTTGCACTTAGCTCCAAAAGTAATTCAGTAACAAGGTGTTTGTAACTTTCTGTGGTTAAACCAGCAGGGTAACAAGGTAAAGAGCTTGTCCGGCGATGATCACACACTAAGGTGATGCTGATCACCAAAAATCAGACTAAGAGGAGGAGTTTAGATGGTGGTTGCAGTAGAAAGTGCAAAACTGGCCAGAATTGGGGATTTGGATGAAGCACTCACATACTGGAGCTCTGTGAGCTGAAATTTGGCAGAGAGGGGTTTTATGATGATATGAAGCTGCTGTAAAAATTTCATGCCATTTGGAAATACCAAAGTGGCACTTGCTTCACAAAGCTTGATTCTGGACAGAAACTTGGAAAAATTACACAGGCTAATTGGATCAACCAATTGAGGTAACACTTGTTGGGAGTAGTTTATATAGGTAGAAGCTTGTCCTGGTAAAGTTTCAGCTCAATTGAAGCAATATAAAATATGGTTGCTTGACAAACTGAAAATCTGACCAGAAACTAAGATTTGGATCTGGGCTCACATAGATGAGTTGCATGAGCTCATATTTGGTGGAGAGTCATTATTTGACCCTAGGAAAGACCCTGCAAAATCGCAACTCATTTGGATATGCCTAGAATATAGCTCCTTCACAAAGTTCCTTCCTGGACAGAAACTTTGGAAAATTGGTGAAAAATATTAACTAGGCAAATTGAGCTTAATTTTGGCATGATCCAATGATATCGACAGGAAAAGATGTCCAAGAAGTTTGGGGTCAATCAAGCAAATATAAATAGCACTTCCTTTGCAAAGTGCCATTTAGGGCAGAATAGGAAAAGAATTATTGGATGATTATTTTTGAACATGTCAATGAAATATTTTCTCATATTTGAGGAATATGTGACCCAAAAAAATTATAAGAATTATTTGGGAATTTTAGGAGTGACAAAAATATAGGTTGCTTCACAACCTAGGGTTTTAAGGGTTATTCCTTTATCAGAAAAGGAATATTCCCAACAAAAGAATTTTGGGTTAGGTCAAGGATGGAAATGACATGATCTTGGGATGATGATGAGGGTGACAAGCCACTATAAAACCTAGGAAGACATGATCTTCCCAAGTTTCAGACCCTCATAGCCATGGAAAAGCAAATCAAAACAGGAAATCCCAGAAAATCCAAGGAAAAGAAAAGGGCAAAAAAATCCAGGTTGTTACAAACCTTCCCCCCTTAAAGAAATCTCATCCTCGAGATTTGGTTGCTCAGGGTTAAATAATCTTTCTGACTTGACTGTTTCCCACTCAAGTTTCCTTTATTCATAATATTTCCACTGAATTGGATCTGACTGATTGTCCTGATCTGAGGTGGTTTGCTTTACTGGATCTGACATTCTGACAGGACGTACCTCGGATGTGTCTCAAAAATTTTCTTTGGCTGAGCTAGCATCCAAAATATTATTTTTACGGACATACTTGTCCTTCCTGATATTGATCCTTGCTGAAAATGTTATTCTAGTATCGAGCACTGAGAACATTCCACGGAGTTGGGGAATATATCTTCCCGTGGAACAATGAATCCCTTCTATCCAGACATCGGATTCCTCGAATATATGCATGCCTTCGGGGTTCAAAACAGTGAGGTGGATCATGTCTATTTTTGCTAACGGATGCAGTCATCTTGCATGAGTTTCTAACTTATCTTGACTGGCTTCACAGTCTTGAGTATCCAAGTTGTACCAAAGTTTCGACTGTCGCTTGTCGTGACTGATAGAAAAATGCACCATCTCTTGATGATAAGATTTGCAGACTTGACTAGCGGTGATCTTGGCAAAGAATCTCATCCACACAGGCTATTCTTTTAATTGCTTCCCCTATGCGAGAGATAACAATCCTCAACGTATATGTTTTCACACAAATTCTTCATTGTTGTCAGTATCTCTCTGGGAACAACAGTCTGTGCAAAGCTCCATCGCGGGTGTTGAGGTTAATATATTGAGTTGTCCAGTACCACAATGGAGTATACTTCTTGGGTGGATCTTTGCTTGGGTTTGCCGTGGAATAAGACGGTCTTGGGCATCCACATTTTTCACATAATAACCGGCATACATTGGTCTGGTTTAGGTTTTGAGGCTCGGTATACTTATCCGGCTCACATGTGGTTATACAGATCTCAATCCTGTTGTGGATTATGCCAGACAGTGACAGGGTTAATAATATCACCTTGTGAGGCTGATTTTTATAATCACTGCCAAGATTATGGTCTCAATGTGGTCTTTCCTTCAAGACTTGTTGATTATGGCCTCACCCACTGGTTTTTGTTTCTTGAATAACCGGTGAGGTTGTCGGATGCATACCATGAGTTCTTCCTTGTGCGAGAGACTTGCATGGACTTGGCAGCATACTGAAGGAACTAATATCAGATTCTCGAGGCATACCTTTGTTCTGACTGATTTTTGGCTTCAGACCAAATTGTCGCAGATCTGCCACATGGAAATACTGTCATATGCTGACAATTCATAATTTAATGCCTTGTACCAGCATCGTACAGAAGAAGATTGGGCAACTTGTATTGGAAGCCATCGGGATACCGTGCCGAGGAAGACTGGATGGCTTATGCTCGAAGCCTTCAGTGGATATCTTTTTGAGGAAAAAGGGGTACCGTACCTCATAAGCTTCCCCCCTTAATGACTTTGCTAGGGAAGACTCGGTACCTTATGCCAGAAGCTTTTGCAGTATTTTATCGAGAAGACTGAATATCTTGCATGGGAACCGATTCATTCCCTACCGATGCAGACTGGGAACCATATATTTGTACACTTCGTCAATAAATTGTGGAGGACGGGACTGATTTTCTTGTGATAGAAATGACATATATATATATATATATATGAAAATGGTGGTGTACTCCTGCGAGTACGTACTTCCGCTCCTCATATACCACATAGATGAATCTTTTATATCTTTTTATTATTTTTAACATACTTCATTAGTAATTATTAGATACCCAACATACTTCATTAGTAATTATTAGATATCCCAAAATGAGTTTCATGAAAAAATTCAAGTGAGTCTATATATTTTTAAATGTTTACGTATATACTGATGTGTTTGTACGTGAAAAAGGTATATTACAAAAAATACGTCGCAAATGCTATTTTTTTTCAACAAAACTCGTATTGGGGTATTTTAGAATATTTAATGAAGTATATTGAGAATAATAAAGTGATATAATTAATGCGTATATGAGGTATATTGAGGATGAGAGTACATACTCCCAGGAGTACAGAAGAGGAGTCCTATATATATATATATATTTGTCAGTCCGGTAGCTGATTGTTTATATGGCAAGAATTGTCTGATTATCCTTGTTGAATTCATTGTGCATAGCCCATACCTTTGACTTGAAATGCACCGTGGAGCCAATTTTGTCCTTTTTCTGATTTAATCTTTGTTGCGATAAAGTGTATCTCTGACAGGTACTTGTTGCTGAAAGTGTGACCAAAATACAATTTGTATCCGGACGGATGTCTGCAATACAATGTTGTCGGTTGAAAACCTCCTTGATTTTAACTGACTTCCTTGGTGTATATCTGTACTGCTTACAGCTCCTTATGATTCGATGTCGGTCGAGGAAAAATTTCCATAAGGGGGTAACACCGAGGATTCAAAACAAAGAAGCACGAGAAAACAATTTATTGCAACAAAGCACACAAGAAACAAGATACAGAGCTGCTTCACACAGACACACACAAGCATGATACTACAACGGATGCACAAGCGCTACACGAAGGACTACATCCTACGCTTGAGCAAACGCTCGCGAACTGACGAGGAAGCTAAGGGAGTAGCGAGTGTAACCGCTGACTCTGAAGTTCCGGATGGACATGGCGGAGGAGTTGGAGAAGCTGGCGGAGACTGAGGTAAAGCGACACCAAGCAATCTCCTGGTCCGAATGGCGTCTCGGACTAACTCGGAAATAAGAAGACACTCGGCCGTCATGTAACGAGACATGGCTAGGATAGCCGGGTCGTCTTGAGGGTTGACGGAGGGAAATTGGATTCATCTAGGATTTTCGGCGATGGTGGGATAATATTGATAAGAACGGTTCTCCTGCACCATGCTCTCTTGGTGACGAAGACCGGTGACTCCTGCCATTGCGACGAGCTGAACAACACGCTCAGGAGTAGCACCGTAACCACCATGGAAACTATAGGTGCGCTTACCGATAGGAATCGGGGCTGACAGATGAACATGAGCAACATATTCCCGAATTCTTCCTCCAGCAGAAAATTGGAATACTTGATAATGAGGTGGATCTCCGAGGGGATAAATACTATGCCACATGTCGCCAAGGAGGGCGGCAAAGCTGAGAGGCGCAGGAGTGGGACTGAACTCAATAGGAACAGCACCGGAAGCTAAGGGAAGAGCACTGAACTCATGGAAGTTGACCGACATCTACGCATGAAACATGGGTTAATGGTAACCGCAATAAGACTATATGCAGCAAACAAATGCAATAAGCAAGGGCAACAACCAGACCCTATGCTACCGTTTTCTAACGTTCCAGCGGACTAGGACGCTCTACAGCTAGACCTGCTCTGATACCAAGCCTGTGGCACCCCGGCTCAGAGAAAACCGGAACGCCCCGTATTCCAGCCCAGAGATCGAGGTGAAGTCTTCTGGAATATGGCACTGCTTAGCATAGAACCACCAGCTCTCTATTACAACTTGAATTTGATTATAAGGGTTCCGATATTACAATGGATAACATCGGCACGGCGACACTACGCCAACCACGGTTGCTCCATACAAGCAGCATAATACTTGAACCAGCAGAACAACTACTGGCAGCGGAACAACGAACGATGATGATGGACTCCAGTCCACAGGGACTCTGGCTGGAACGTTTATCCTAGCTCGCGAACACAGGAACAACACCAAACAAGCAAGCAATCCAGGCACGACCAGCAAGCTGGCCTGACACGCCAGGTCAGTACATTGAATGTACTTGCAAGCTCACAATAACCAGAAGCATTCAAGACAAACAACAGCATGGCAATTACAGGTTAAGCAGGAATTAACATGAGATCATAATACCAAAATGACATGAGCACATGATATCCAAAGTAATACTCCAAATAATACCAGATACCATCATGAAAATAATCATAATAGCCACTAAGAATCCAAAGGCAATATGAACCTGATACAGCTAGAACAATATGAGCAGAGCATGAACATATAAATCCGACGATACTAGCATGCAACATGATGACTCTATATGCACCAATTATTCTGCTCGGGTTATCTCGTAACCCTCACGTGCATCACTTACCCACCTCAGACATTACACGATCATCTCAGGATCAAATCAATCTTGGTATAAACAATACCGTAGTAATCATTAAATGACCACAAGGAGCTTGATCTTTACCCATGATTTCTCGCACAACATCATGACTATCCAACAACTCGGTATCCTCGATACCATGGTGATCATTATAGCGATCACAACCAAAGTAACTCATGATCCTTACGGCGATCATCACCAAAGTAACTCGTGATCCTTACGGCGATCACCACCAAAGTAACTCGTGATCCTTACGGCGATCACCACCAACTTATTTCATCACCGAACCGGGGTTGTCATTAATCAAGTTATTATTGATACTGTTGACTCATGGTGGGACCGACACGAACTGGGCCCTTATCCGCGGGCGCGGCTATCGATAGGTTTAATATACACTCTGCAGAGGTAGCACACTGTACCCACACCACGGAACCCATGGCCTCGCACTCCCATTCGGGTGAACCAACGGCGTTCCAACAAAACCGATCTACTGCCGTGACACTCTCCCGGCCACTCCGACCCACTCACAACTGGGCTAGTCCTGGGTGGCCCCGTGTCTACCAAAGACAACCCGACCACCGTCGTGGTCAAAACTCCCTCACGGGGACCAGATCCATAAAAATAAAAAAACAACGGGCACACAAGGTTATGTCTGCTTACCGGGCCAGGGTACCACACGCCCGTAACCTTCCCTAGTTGGAGGCACCGGCGAGATGCACGACAATAGACCCAGTTAGGACCTTACCCATACGATAAGTGTGGTTGCACTGGTCAGTTTTGATCTGGCGTCACCATGACTCAACCAACAGTTGTTCAAGTTCAATTAAATCTGGTTAAACTTGAATGCAAAATGCTGAGCCATGATAAAATAACATGATGCAATTACAATGCATGAGCATGATATCAACATAATCACGGGATGCAACATAACTATCCACCACATCAACTATGAAATAATCTCCAACTGAACATGGCATAATGACGAGCATAAATATTACAAGTGCAACGCTACTCATAGCATAACATGTCCATTAGCATCAACCATAAATAACATGCAAGAACTTACCAATAACATCACCGAGTAACACGTAACCAACTAACAGCAACGGAACAATGCCTATTAATAGTACTCGGTAAACGACGTTAGTCATGCACTGAAGAGCATGACCAACCCAACATGTACTACTATCAAGCATGGCAATATGAAAGTAATACTAGCAACTAGCAGGGCATGCTAACCAGGTGCATAAAAACATAGCAAACAAGTAAGCACAATCCCAGAAACATTTTCGAAACAATGATAGCCATATTTTCAACAAGCAATCATTTAATAAATATTCAAGTTGAAAACAATGGCTACTTCATGACTATCATGCAAGTGGGTATTGTGGCTTGCCTGGGGTGACGGAGACTCTCGGAAGAAGTGCAGTGAAGCCGCGGAACGAAACATCGGATGATTCTCTCGGAGGAGGCTGATTATAGGCAAGGGAAAAATGGTCATTTTCACTGTGAAACCACCTGGTGAACATGTTACCAAAAGATAGAGCTCGACGAGACAAAGAAGTGAGCGCTGGTTTCACCTCAATCAGAGTTACGGTTGCGGAGTTATGAGGTGTAGAAGATCAGGAACCAATCTGTGAAAGTTTTCATCACCAATGGGTCCCTGGGTGGATAAGACAGAAACAGATTTGAGAAAATATGCTTTCTGACTTAGAAAACGCACTTCAGGCCGAAGTAGAAATAGAATACGCTTTCAGAGAATGAAAAGCGCACTCACCAGAAGGCGCTTCCACTTATCCACGTGGACCTGGGTCTTGGGCCACTTACAGGCGGGTCCCACGCGGTCAGGGGAGGGGCCAGGCGTTGCTCGTCTTCTACCTTGCTCGGTCCCCTACCGAGACAGAGGCGAAGCAGAGGCGGGCTCCAGCGAAGGGGTCGGCCGGCTCCGGTGGCCTCTGACCACGGCGCGGCCACCGGCGGGCGCGGGGCGGTGCACTGCCTCCTCCTGGAGCAGCAGCAGCTCCAGGAAGAGGCAGGGACGACGGCGGCTCGCGGAGACAGGGGCGAAAGCGGCGGACTCCGGCGAAGGGCCCGGCCAACTCCGGCCACCTCTGGTCGAGCTGAGACCACCTACGGGTTCGTGGAGACGAGTCGGTCCCGTTCAGAGGTAGAACGAGCGCTGGGGAGAAGTGGAGAGTAGGGGAGGCCACGACGACAAAGGAAGCTACACAAAGCTCTGGCGGTGGAGGTGCTTGGCGAAGCAAGGCGCTCCGACGAGGGGCGAGGGGGTGGGGCTGCTGAGTGGAATTAGAGGAACTCGGTGGACGTCTTGGAACGATGAGGGGAGGCTTGGTTTGGCCGGAATCATGCCAAGGTCGAGGCGGCCACGGTGGACGGCAACGAAAAGAGGAGTGGGCCGAGGGCTCTGGTGGGTGAGGAGGCTTGGGGAGAGGCTGGTAAGGTGCGGAGGGACTCGGGTCGTGCTTATATAGCCAAGGGGAGGCTTCTCGAGCTCACGGGCGAGCTCCCGACCAAGCTTTAATGGCGGGCAGAGGCAGGGCTTGGCACGGGCATGGAGTTTGCGACGCATTGATGGCTAACCACGATGAGCCTCCGATGCAGGCGATCACGGGGAAGCTCCAGGACATGAATTTAGGTTGATATGAGGAGGGAGGAGACGAGCATAGTGGCTGGAACAAGCCAGAGCATGCCTGCAGCCATGACGCCGGCGTGATCACCAAGCGCACTAGCTCGAGCGGAGCTCTTTGGAGTGGCCAACCATGTCCAGTGGATGGACCCTGGTGCCCTTAGTCCAACTGAAGAAATAAATCGGTCCAGTGGCAAAGAAGAGATTTGCACTTAGCTTCAAAAGTAATTCAGTAACAAGGTGTTTGTAACTTTTGGTGGTTAAACCAGCAGGGTAACAAGGTAAAGGGTCTATCTGGCGATGATCACACACTAAGATGGTGCTGACCACCAAAAATCAGACTAAGAGGAGGAGTTTAGATGGTGGTTGCAGTAGAAAGTGCAAAACTGGCCAGAATTGGGGATTTGGATGATGCACTCACATACTGGAGCTATGTGAGCTGAAATTTGGCAGAGAGGGGTTTTACGATTATATGAAACTGCTGTAAAAATTTCATGCCATTTGGAAATACCAAAGTGGCACTTGCTTCACAAAGCTTCATTCTGGACAGAAACTTGGAAATATTACACAGGGTAATTGGATAAACCAATAGAGGTAAAACTTGGTGGGAGTAGTTGATATAGGTATAAGCGTGTCCTGGTAAAGTTTCAGCTTAATTGAAGCAATATAAAATATGGTTGCTTCACAAACTGAAAATCTGACCAGAAACTAAGATTTGGAGCTGTGCTCACATAATTGAGTTACATGAGCTCATATTTTGTGGAGAGTCATTATTTGTCCCTAGGAAAGACCCTGCAAAATTACAACTCATTTGGATGTGCCAAGAATATAGCTCCTTCAGAAAGTTCCTTCCTGGACAGAAATTTTGGAAAATTGCTGAAAACTATTTACTAGGCAAATTGAGCTTAATTTTGGCATGAGCCAATGATATGGACAGTAAAAGATGTCCAAGAAGTTTGGGGTCAATCAAGCAAATATTAATAGCACTTCCTTTGCAAAGTGCCATTTAGGGCAGAATAGGAAAATAATTATTGGAGGATTATTTTTTAAAATGGCAATGAAATATTTTGCCATAGTTGAGTAAGATGTGACCCAAAAAATTTATGAGAATTATTTGGTAATTTTAGGAGTGATAGAAATATAGGTTTCTTCGCAACCTAGGGTTTTAAGGGTTATTCCTTTATCAGAAAAGGAATATTCCCAACAAAAGAATTTTGGGTTAGGTCAAGGATGGAAATGGCATGATCTTGGGATGATGATGAGGGTGACAAGCCACTATAAAACCTAGGAAGACATGATCTTCCCAAGTTTCAGACCCTCATAGCCATGGAAAAGCAAATTAAAATAGGAAATCCCAGAAAATCCAAGGAAAAGAAAAGGGCAAAAAATCCAGGTTGTTACACGCGATAAGGGGTTTTCAATCCCTTCAAAGTCACTTACGAGAGTGAGATCTGATAAATATGATAAGATAATTTTTTTGGTATTTTTGTGATAAAGATGCAAAGTAAAATAAAAGCAAAGTAAAAAAGCAAAGGAAATAACTAAGTATTGGAAGATTAATATGATGAAGATAGACCCGGGGGCCATAGGTTTCACTAGTGGCTTCTCTCAAGAGCATAAGTATTTTATGGTGGGTGAACGAATTACTGTTGAGCAATTGACAGAATTGAGCATAGCTATGAGAATATCTAGGTATGATCATGTATATAGGCATCACGTTCGAGACAAGTAGACCGACTCCTGCCTGCATCTACTACTATTACTCCACTCATCGACCGCTATCCAGCATGCATCTAGAGTATTAAGTTCATGAAAACAAAGTAACGCCTTAAGCAAGATGATGATGTAGAGGGATAAATTCATGCAATATGATAAAAAACCCATCTTGTTAGCCTCGATGGCAACAATACAATACGTGCCTTGCTGCCCCTACTGTCACTAGGAAAGGACACCGCAAGATTGAACCCAAAGCTAAGCACTTCTCCCATTGCAAGAAAGATCAATCTAGTAGGCCAAACCAAACTGATAATTCAAAGAGACTTGCAAAGATAACCAATCATACATAAAAGAATTCAGAGAAGACTCAAATATTGTTCATATATAATCTTGATCATAAACCCACAATTCATCGGTCTCAACAAACTCACCGCAAAAAGAAGATTACATCGAATAGATCTCCACAAGAGAGGGGGAGAACATTGTATTGAGATCCAAAAAGACTAAAGAAGCCATCTAGCTAATAACTATGGACCCGAAGGTCTGAGGTAAACTACTCACACTTCATCGGAGAGGCTATGGTGTTGATGTAGAAGCCCTCCGTGATGGATAACCCCTCAAGATGGGATCTCATGGATACAGAAAGTTACGGCGGTGGGGGTACGTAGGTATATATAGGAGGAAGGAGTATGTCGGTGGAGCAACAAGGGGCCCACGAGGGTGGAGGGCACGCCTTGGGGGGTAGGCGCGCCCCCTACCTCGTGGCCTCCTCCTTTGTTTCTTGACGTAGGGTCCAAGTCCTGGATCATGTTCGATCAGAAAATCACGTTCCCAAAGGTTTCATTCCGTTTGGACTCCGTTTGATATTCCTTTTCTTCGAAACCCTAAAATAGGCAAAAAACAGCAATTCTGGGCTGGGCCTCCAGTTAATAGGTTAGTCCCAAAGAAAATATAAAAGTGGATAATAAAGCCCAATAATGTCCAAAACAGTAGATAATATAGCATGGAGCAATAAAAAATTATAGATACATTGGAGATGTATCAGTCACGAACGTGTACGTATATACTGGTCGATGTAGAGGCGCGCACATGTCGTAGTAGAGGCGCGCACGTAGCATGTACACGTACGTACAGCGTCCAGTGTGCAACAAAGAAAATACGGCCACGTACATACATACGGGAAGGGTCTCGAATGCCTACTCGCGTATACGTACGGCCAGGGTTCATGTACATGGTTGGGTCAGAACGGATAAACAGTGTCGTCGTCGTGTTCATGGGGAGCCAACCGGCTGGGTCGGAACAACCGATGGAAACGAGGCCTGGTGTACCGCAGAACGGAGGAAACGGCCTTGTGTTCGACCAACCACGTTCGAAACGGGATCCTGTTCATTGGGAGGGGTTTGGCTTACCACAAAACAGAGGAAACAGACCACCTACGGTCGAACGGGGGTCCTGTTGATCGGGAGGGGTGTGGCGTACCGCAAAACGGAGGAAACGGACTTGTGTTGGAGAGCTACGGTCGAAACGGGGGTCCTGTTTATTGGGAGGGGTGTGGTGTACCGCAAAACGGGACTCCACAAGATACTGTTCATCTCCACCGTTGACCCCCTCAAGCCTCCACGGGCTACTGTTCATCCACCGTCGACCTCCTCCAGTCTCCACCTGCGACTGTTCATCCACGGGCTCCTATTCATCCAGCCTCCACTGCGCGCTACTCCACTGGCTACTATTCAACCAACCCTCTCCACAGGCTCATGTTCAACCACCCCTCCACCGTGTACTGTTCATCTTGCCCTCCACGGGGTGCTCCTGTTCATCCTGCCCTCCATGGGGTACTGTTCATCCAGCCCCAACCGGCTCGATCGATCGGGGTACTGTTCATCCAGAGGCAACACCATGGAGTCCTGTTCATCCACGCCCACCAGGAACTGTTCATCCAAGCCCCCCCCCTCAACGCTCACTGTTCATCCAGAGGCAGCATCGATCGGCTTCAGTTAGCAGCAGTAGCGAATGAATAGCTCGATTGGGTTCAGTTAACAGCCATCGATCGATCGCTCGGGTTCAGTAACGCGTAGCCTGCAGTGCAATCGCTCGGGTTCAGTTAGAGCCCAACGCCTCGCTCGAGTTCAGTTAGAGCCCAACGCCTCGCACACACGCGCGTACATACGAGAGAAACGCACATCGCTCGCCCCCCGACCACCCACCGTAACCGGGGACTCCCCGATATTTTCCGCACCCTCGCTTCTACCACGGTTTTTTCCGTCATGGACGGCCCGAAGAATGTCATGCAGCTGCGTCTCCGGCTCGCCCAGGACGAAAAGCCCATTTTCTGTCATGATTTTTTCTCATAGAAGTAGGACCCCACCACATCTATGATGACACCGGGTTTTGTCACAATTATTGTCATAGAAGTGTCATAAGTATGACAGAAAAAATTTCGTTCGGCCAAAAATGTCACGGATGTGTCTTTTTTTGTAGTGTTAAGATTATTTTCCCCCTCTTGGGGTGCCCTGCCCCTCCTTATATATGTTGAAGGGGCGGGTTACATGTAGAGTCCATCTCAGACTAAGACTTAAACTTTTATGACTTCTCCTCACGGGCTTCTCTTCATGGGCTTCTTAATGACTTGGGCTTCTTAACCCCGGGCAACTTAAGATCAGCCGGTTTATGACTGTCAACCGGGTTATGACTGTCTGCCGGGTTATGATTGTCTGTCGGTTTATGATTGTCTGCCGGGTTATGACCGTCTGCCGGGTTATGATTGTCTGCCGTGTTATGACTGTCTGTCGGGTTATGACTGTCTGCCGGGTTATGATTATCTGTCAGGTTATCATCTGACTTAACATCTGCCGGGTCATCATCTGACTTATCTCCTGTCGGGTTATCATCTGACTTAACTCCTATCGGTTTGTCATCTGACTTAACTCCTGTCAGGTTATCATCTGACTTAACTCCTGCCGGTTTACCAAGTACCAGTCGGGTTATAACTCCGGCCGGGTCATACCGCGGGGTATATCTCCGACATTAGCCCCCAGTTTAATTTGGATTTATCCATGTTAAACTAATCCTGGATCATCCTTAAGTCCTTGTCATTTCCTTCTTCTAGGAAATCCGGATCAATAGGCCAGCTTCATAATCAATTTGCTGACATTGGTTTGTCACAGAGAAAAATTGTGAAGAATAATTGATTTGATTCAACTCCCAATGCCTAACAGAAATACTGGTCTTTGAAATACTCATCTGATCTTCAACCGGCTGAAGGATGTAGAACTTGTCAGTTTAGCATTGCCAAAATTTCTGGTTTATAAATACTGATGGCACCGGGTTATAATTGTAGTTAACATCAAGCTTGAAAATATACCTCTTATACGCCTATCACTTGTATCCCCCAAGTCTTAAGCAGGAAACGTAGTAACATCTTAAGAATTGCTTCAATATGAATGTCACAAGCTTGAAGAAATCCATGTTGTTCATCTCAATCACTAATCAGAACTGAGTATTCCACATATGTATCCCCCAAGTGTAGGGTTGTCATGCTTGCAGCAGCCTGGGCCTTTGTAATTGCCTGATGCTCATAAAAACTTCAACCAATGTAGCCCCCAATGGCCGGTTCATTATGCAAATACAGAGCAGGGAATTTAAAAATATGATCATGTAGACTTTAACAGCAACGTGTAGCCTCCAAGGGCCGACTCAGTAAGATAATACTGAGCTGGGATTTTATATATACTTCATTGAAAATAACATCGTATGATGTAACTCCCATCATGGGGCTTGAACCCATGTCCACAAGGTTAAGAGCATTGTGCTTTACCAACTTAGGAGTGGACCCTTCAATACAATGGATTAAGAGTTGCGTACCTTGAATTGTTGACAGGAGCAATTGGTAGCCCCCAAGGTCGGCTCATTACAATGTGATGAGTCGGGTATTCAATAAGGTGATAAAAAATGACTTTGCATTAGCTCCCAAGTGTCATGGTGCATGCTGGCAGTGACATGGGACTTGCATATTTGATGTAATCTCAATTTGAATACTGTAGCCCCCAAGTGCTGGGTCGTATGCCTGCAGAGACTCGGGACTATTCCCTCCATTGTAGAATAAATCATATCCATTAATAAAATAATAGCCATTGCGCTGAAGCGACTTTGAAAACCTCAACCACAATATTGGTTATTGATAACCATAAAAAATCCAGCCATGTTGGCCATTAAAGATTTGAATAATATAACCTGGTTTGAAAACCGATTCCTGCCATATAAACCGGTATATCCATGCACATATGATGTATGCTATGATGATGTAATGATGATGCAATGCATGATGCAATATATGATGATGTATATGTATGTGTCATTGATCCGATCAAGAGGGTTTAAGCTATGGTTTGAATACGACCAAGCCCCCAAGTGATTTCCCTGGTGGCCTTACGCCGATCAAGAGGTGTAGCTATGGTTCGAATACGACCAAGCCCCCAAGTGATTTCCCTGGTGGCCTTACGCCAATCAAGAGGTGTAGCTATGGTTCGAATATGACCAAGCCCCCAAGTGATTATGTGGGTTGTGCCCATGGGGTACCTATATTTGAGTTGTGCTATGCAATAGACTCTCTTTGGTCCCTTTGATCCGGGCATGAAGCCTTAAATAGATCAGAGCCATGCTCATATGAAGTTGTAATATTGGCTTAATAGCCGGATTACCAAGGTAACCAGAGCTGTGCTCTTATAAAATGGGCTTGATAGCCGGATTACCAAGGTAACAGAGCTGTGGTCTTATAATATTTGCTTGATAGCCGGATTACCAAGGTAACAGAGTTGTGCTCTTATAATATGAGCTTGATAGCCAGATTACCAAGGTAACAGAGCCGTGCTCTTATAATATGGGCTTGATAGCCAGATTTTAAACCGGAATCCTTCTTTTTAAGCTGGAAATTTTCTGACGGCCTTTAAATTTGCACCAATATGGCGGTTTAGGGACCTGCATTAGATAACTTTGCAAGCCGGAGTAATTTCTCTTTTAAAGAAAGCAATACATAATATAAAAATATACTGGATGGATTTCACCTGATATGCCAAGCCAGTAGTTATCTACCGTGGAGTTGATCATCACCATAGTGAAGCTGAAATCAATCACGGCCGAGTCGGCCGTAGGAGCAGACAGATGATCCAGTCATGGCGTTGTAAGCCATCGTGGTCGGACGAAGCAATTGCAGGCGCGGCAAGCCGTGCAAACGGCGAGTCAATCGCGAGCATTGTCCCGGCAAGTTGATGTGTGCTCCACCCAGAATTTAACTAGGATATACAGAAGCCTAGCAGCCGAAAATCACACTTTCCAGGATGCCTGATCAATCTGCATGCACAAATAGTACAAGTCATAGCAGAAAAAATTCTTGAAATATTTAATATCTGGATCAAACGGAAAAGGATAAATAGGACCTGATTCATTTATTCAGATGAACTTGGATGCTGATGCAGGATAATTGACCCGAGGATGACGACATACCGCTGTAGTTCACGGACGATTTTTGCAAAATCATGGACAAAAACTTCTGTCGCACCGTACGTACTACTCCAGTTTTTTAGAAAAGTGGACCACATAGTAGTACTCCTGGCGGTGCATTGCATGTAGTGTAGCTCTGTTTTTTATGACGTAGAACACCTTCGGCCAGCCAAATCACACCCGTTGAACTAGGTCGGCTTGCTAGCTTCCCATGCAATACTACTCCTAGATTCCTCCTTTCTCGATTCTCATGCCATTGTGTGCTTAGCGCAAGTAGATTTTGTTTATCTTGCCTCACTGCCATGAAACGAGCAAGGGATGTGCTATAATCAGTCTTTTACCATGCGTTATGTGTCTCGACGCAGCAGCACAGTCATGGAGTAACACCGAGGTACGGACCGACGCGGCGGAGGCCATGGCGGATTGAAACGAGCGCGGCAGCCGGCTTCGAAGTATATACTGCGGCGGCGACTCAAGGGCATGGCGGAGGCGAGCAAGGCTAGCCCATGTACAGCAGCTGCGAGCGATGAGGCAAGGGCGTGAAGCCAGCCGCGACCCGAGGAAAACTACGAGGCCGGGTGGCTCAGGCGCGGCATGGCCCGACATCAACTTGGATGGGAGGCGACTCTCAGGCGTGTCTGGAAATTTGAACCAGGGACAAGACGAGGCCCGACGGTGACTTGAACCGAAGACGAGACGGAGGCAGCACACTGGCGGCTCAAGACCGGTCCCGGTAGAGGAAGAGCCAGGGTGCGGTCGTGGCTAGTGAACCGGCACGCGAAGATGGCAGCGGCTCGCCGCAGTGATGAATCGGCACGCGGGGTGTAGCAGTGGTGAATCGGCGTGCATGTGCAAGAAAGACCTCGGCGGAGGCAGTAGGAGCAGCTGCAACGAGTCAGCTCAGCAGAGTTGAGGTCGGCGGGTCACGACCTCGGCAGTTTGGAAACAGGCAGAGGCATGTTGGCGACTCACGCAGCAAGTTGGAAGGCGCGGCCGAGTCGAGGGCGTCGGGCTGCAGCTGTGATAGCGAGGCCGGCCCTGGAGGCGGCGGCTCATGTGGGAAGGCGCGAGACAGGGTCCGAGCAGAGCGGACATGAAAGTAGGTCGACGGGCGGTGGCTCTCCTGCTGCAGTTGTTGCGGCGTGGGGGTCTCCGGGTCGTCACAGGACGACGCAGGCGCGACACAGTCAGAGGCGGCTCAAGCGCAACCAGCAACAATTGCAAGGCCGCTGCGGAGGCAGTAACCACGGTGGCGGTTCAAAGCAGAGGTAGTGTGGTGACTCGGCAACAGTAAACGGCCGATGGGAACGGCCGCGGACGCAGGGCCGTGTGAATCAGAGCTTACGGCGACGGAGTCCGGCAGTTCAACGTGCGGTAGGTTGCGACAATCCGGGCGGTTTGACCAGCTCGGGTGGCTCGGACGCGGGTCGAACGGTGAGCCGGCGGCAGCGGCTCTGAAGAGGGGCCGGGTTGGATCGCGGCAGCGACGGCTCGGGGATGCACTCCGTCAACCATGGCGTTGGCAACTCTCCGGAATATCTCAAGAACCAGATGGCGGATTGAGGCAACGCCAGTAATGGAGGCGGCTTGTTTTTGCGGCCGTAGTAGGGCCAAGCGGGGGAAACGAGCCCAGCGGTGGCTCGAGGCGGTTCACAAAAGCAGGTCGAGATCACGGCGGCTCACGACGGCGAAGTTCCTGAGGAGGAGGTGGAGCGGCGACTTAATAGAGTAGACGCTCGGATCGGCGATACGAGCAAGGCGGCCGGCGACTTGAGGTTGCGCGAGACGTAATCCGGTAGTGGCTCGGAGGTGCGACTCGGAAGAGCGCCGACGAGTCAAGATCGTCAACCTAGGGGCGGGTCATGGCCCAGATGACAGCGGTTTAAAGCGGCGGAGGACTACGGCGGGCTATCTGAATTTGGGTCTCCCACGTTGCCATAACCCGTTGCCCCGTATGATTCTGGTTCGTTGATTGCAATTTTAGATTGGATAGGTGACTTGCGGTGTTGGCGGTTCAGAAGCAACGATGAGGCCACGTTGACTTCGATTAGTAGCGGCGCAAGAGAATCGGCGATAGCGGCTCGGGATGACTCAGAGCCAGGCCCTCCGGCTGATGTGTATTGTCGATATACTAAAGTTTTTGACCTTTAGAAACCTATGATTCTCTTGACATCTGAACAAGTTCCTAATCAAATTTCCATTGGTTTTGGCGAATTTTTCAATAACACGTTTGGTGGAACAGCTTGCAACTCTAATTTTCTTGAACCTTACATCTCACAACTCTCCAACTTGAACTGATGAATCTTGGAGTTGATATTAATCCTTTTGACCAGCTCTTCTTCACCAGAAAATTACGAACTTCTTGATCCCTGAGGAAAATCCCTTCAAGAACTCAACACCACTTTCACGGCAGATGTCCTAGTGTGAGGACTTAGTCGTGAGGCCAACGCATCTATGTGGTAGCTTGAGAGGGGTTGAGAGGAATTGAGAGATGCAACACAAGACAAGGATTTAGACAGCTTCGAGCCCCGATAAACATCATCCGATAACAACCCTACATGCTATTTGTGGCTAGGTCTCATTATCATTACGAGGGAGTCGCCGTAAACCGGCTCTCCCAGTTATGCCTAACCCTTAAGATTATTTTTTCCCTCTTGGGGTTCCTTGCCCCTCCTTATATATGTTGAAGGGGTGGGTTACATGTAGAGTCCATCTCGGACTAAGAATTAAATTGTTCTGACTTCTCATCACGGGCTTCTCTACATGGGCTTCTTAATGTCTTGGGCTTCTTAACCCCGGGCGACTTAACATCAGCCGGTTTATGACTGTCAACCGGGTTATGACTGTCTGTCGGGTTATGATTGTCTGCTGGTTTATGATTGTCTGCTAGGTTATGATTGTCTGTCGGGTTATGACTGTCTGTCGGGTTATGACTGTCTGCCGGGTTATGATTGTCTGCCGGGTTATCATCTGACGTAGCATCTGTCGGGCTATCATTTGACTTAACCTCTGCAGGGTTATCATCTGACTTAACTCCTGTCGGTTTATCATCTGACTTAACTCCTGCCGGGTTATCATCTGACTTAACTCCTGCCGGTTTACCAAGTACCAGTCAGGTTATAACTCCGGTTGGGTCATACCGCGGGGTATATCTCCGACACCTTAGGTAAGATGACATGATGTAGAGGGATAAACTCAAGCAATATGATATAAACCCCATCTTTTTATCCTCGATGGCAACAATATAATACGTGTCGTTTCCCTTTCTGTCACTGGGATCGAGCACCGCAAGATTGAAACCAAAGCTAAGAACTTCTCCCAATGCAAGAAAGATCAATCTAGTAGGCCAAACCAAACTGATAATTCGAAGAGACTTGCAAAGATAACCAATCATGCATAAAAGATTTCAGAGAAGAATCAAATATTGTTCATAGATAGACTTGATCATAAACCCACAATTCATCGGATCTCGACAAACACACCGCAAAAAGAGTTACATTGAATAGATCTAAAAGAAGATCGGGGAGAACTTTGTATTGAGATCCAAAGAGGGAGAAGAAGCCATCTAGCTAATAACTATGGACCCGAAGGTCTGAAGTAAACTACTCACACATCATCGGAGGGGCCATGGAGTTGATGTAGAGGCCCTTCGTGATCAATGCCCCCTGCCTCGTGGCCACCTCCTTGGTTGCTTGACGTCCACTCCAAGTCCTCTGGATCACGTTTGTTCCAAAAATCACGCTCCCGAAGGTTTCATTCCGTTTGGACTCCGTTTGATATTCCTTTTCTGCGAAACACTGAAATAGGCAAAAAAACAATTTGCATTGGGCCTTGGGTTAATAGGTTACTCCCAAAAATAATATAAAAGTGTAAAATAAAGCCCATTAACATCCAAAATAGATAATATAATAGCATGGAACAATCAAAAATTATAGATACGTTGGAGACGTATCAGCATCCCCAAGCTTAATTCCTGCTCGTCCTCGAGTAGGTAAATGATAAAAATAGAATTTTTGATGTGGAATGCTTTCTAGCATGTTCTTCAATGTATTTTTCTCTATTGTGGCATGAATGTTCAGATCCGAAAGATTCAAGATAAAAGTTTATTGTTGACATAAAAATAGCAATACTCCAAGTATGCTAATCAAGCAATTATGTCTTATCAAAATACCATAGCCAAAGAAAACTTATCCCTACAAAGTCATATAGTTTGGTCATGCTTCATTTCCGTCACATAAAATGCTCCCATCATGCACAACCCGATGACAAGCCAAGCAATTGTTTCATACTTAGCCTTTTCAAACTCTTTCAACTTTTACGCAATATATGAGCGCGAGCCATGGACATAGCACTATGGGTGGAATAGAATATGATGATTGAGGTTGTGTGAGAAGACAAAAGGGAGAAAGTCTCACATTGACGTGTCTAATCAATGGGCTATGGAGATGCCCACCGATTGATGTCAATGCAAGGAGTAGGGATTGCCATGCAACGAATGCACTAGAGCTATAAATATATGAAAGCTCATCAAAGAAACTAAGTGGATGTGCATCCAACTTGCTTGCTCACGAAGACCTAAGGCATTTGAGGAAGTCCATCATTGGAATATACAAGCCAAGTTCTATAATGAAAAAATCCCACTAGTATATGAAAGTGACAAAATAAGAGACTCTCTATCATGAAGATCATGGTGCTACTTTGAAGCACAAGTGTGGAAAAAGGATAGTAACATTGGCCCTTCTCTCTTTTTCTCTCATTTTTTTATTTGGGCCTTCTTTTCTCTCTTTTTTATGGCCCCTTTTTTCCGTCCGAAGTCTCATCCCGACTTGTGGGGGAATCATAGTCTTCATCATCCTTTCCTCACATGGGACAATGGTCTAATGATGATCATCACACTTTTATTTACTTACAACTCAAGAATTACAACTCGAGACTTAGAGCAAAATATGACTCTATGTGAATGCCTCCGGTGGTGTACCGGGATTGCGATGAATCAAGAGTGACATGTATGAAAAATTAAGCATGGTGGCTTTGCCACAAATATGATGTCAACTACATGATCATGCAAAGCAATATGACAATGATGATGCGTGTCATAATAAATGGAACAGTGGAAAGTTGCATGGCAATATATCTCGGAATGGCTATGGAAATGCCATAATAGGTAGGTATGGTGGCTGTTTTGAGGAAGATATAAGGAGGCTTATGTGTGATAGAGTGTATCATATCACGGGGTTTGGATACACCGGCGAAGTTTGCACCAACTCTTAAGGTGAGAAAGGGCAGTGCACGGTACCGAAGAGGCTAGCAATGGTGGAAGGGTGGGAGTGCGTATAATCCAGGGACTCAACATTACACATAAAGAACTCACATACTTATTGCAAAAATCTACAAGTCATCAAAACCAAGCACTACGCGCATGCTCCTAGGAGGGATAGATTGGTAGGAAAAGACCATCGCTCGTCCCCGACCGCCACTCATAAGGAAAGCAATCAAAGAACACCCCATGCTTCAAACTTGTCACATAACATTTACAATACGTGCATGCTACGGGACTTGCCAACTTCAACACAAGTATTCATCAATTTCACAATTACTCAACTAGCACACCTCTAATATTACCACCTTTATATCTCAAAACAATCTATCAAGCATCCAACTTCTCTTAGCATATAAAATTTATAAACAAAGTGAATTACCATGCTGTTCTAAAGGACTCTCAAAATGATATAAGTGAAGCATGAGAGATCAATTATTTCTATAAAATAAAACCACCGCCGTGCTCTAAAAGATATAAGCGAAGTACTAGAGCAAAAATTATTCAACTCAAAAGATATAAGTGAAGCACATAGAGTATTCTAATAAATTCTAATTCATGTGTGTCTCTCCCAAAAGGTGTGTACAGCAAGGATGATTCTGGTAATATAAAAGGAAAATACTCAAATCATACAAGACGCTCCAAGCAAAACACATATCATGTGGCGAATAAAAATATAGCTCCAAGTAAAGTTACCGATGGACAAAGACGAAAGAGGGGATGCCTTTCGGGGCATCCCCAAGCTTAGGATTTTGGTTGTCCTTGAATTTTAACTTGGAGTGCCTTGGGCACCCACAAGCTTAGGCTCTTTCCACTCCTTGTTCCATAATCCATCAAATCTTTACCCAAAACTTGAAAACTTCACAACACAAAACTTAAAAGAGAATCTCGTGAGCTCCGTTAGTAAAAGAAAACAAACCACCACATCAAGGTACTGTAATGAACTCATACTTTATTTATATTGGTGTTAAACCTACTGTATTCCAACTTTTCTATGGTTCATAAACTCTATTACTAGCCATAGATTCATTAAAATAAGCAAACAACACATGAAAAACAGAACATGTCGAAGACAGAACAGTCTGTAGTAATCTGTAGGTTTCGAATACTTCCGGAACCCCAAAGAATTTAAAATAAATTTCTGGACATGAGGAATTTATCTATTAATCATCTGCAAAAATAATTAACTAAATATCACTCTCCAATAAAAAATTGCAGCAAATCTCGTGAGCGCTAAAGTTTCTGTTTTTTACAGCAAGATCGCAAAGACTTTCCCCAAGTCTTCCCAAAGGTTCTACTTGGCACCAACACTAATTAAAAGCATAAAACCACATATAAACAGAGGCTAGATGAATTATTTATTACTAAAAATAATCAAAAAGCATGAAACAAAAATAAAATTAGGTTGCCTCCCAACAAGCGCTATCGTTTAACGCCCCTAGCTAGGCATAAAAGCAAGGATAGATCTAGGTATTACCATGATAATGATAAGGTAAATCATGAAAACTCATCTCATACTCCCTACGTTCAGCAGCAAGATTTCTTTGTGGCAAGCAAAAGTAATAAAAAGGGCTAAATTTAATGGGATAGAAGTCCCCAAGATCAAGCTTGGGAGGTGTTGGTTCCTCCTTTGGCCCCTCATATTGCACAACCAATTCATCATTATAAGCATTCTTTTGGCAAAAAGTCATGAGCCTTTGTTCAAGGGAAAAACCTATCCCATTGTTATGGATAGCAAAATTATCATTAAGTTCAGAGATCCTATTAACAAGAACATCGGTAGGAACCTTTTTTCTAAGGTTTTCATTAAAAGCAACACGATCTAAAGATCGTAAACGCATAATGTCTTCTTGATAAAAAAAGAATTGCTTCTATGGGAGGACGGCCAGGATCCACCCTATAATGCGCAAAAATTTCATTGGCTTCTTTTAGTATAAATCTGAACTCATGAGCTAAAAAGATGGTTGCTGCTCGCTTAACAGAAGAATTCTCAATATTAGAAAATTCTAGGAAAATCCTTTGTATGGAAGGATGCATATGTAAAAATTGTCTTTCAAGTTCAACTATGAGCAAAGATAAAGCATCCGCGAGACTACTAGTTTTATGAAGGATAGATCCGCACATGGTGGGCAAAGCACCAACACAAGTAAAGAAATCTTGAATAACTCCCTTCCCAGTAATATTGCCGCTACCAATCCAAAACCTTTTAGTGTGTAAAATAGTAGGATTTTCAAGAGGATCATCAATAGCATCAAAGTTTTCCATATTATTATCCTTATCAATGATAACCTCCCTAGTTTCTGACATGAAGGCAACAACTAGCAAAAAGAATGAGAACACAGAAGGCAGGAAGGAAAAAGAGGCGAACGGAAAAGAGGGCGAATAAAACGGCAAGGGTGAAGTGGGGGAGAGGAAAACGAGAGGCAAATGGCAAATAATGTAATGCGAGGATAAGAGTTTGTGACGGGTACTTGGTATGTCTTGACTTGTGCATAGACTCCCCGGCAACAGCGCCAGAAATCCTTCGTGCTACCTCTTGAGCACTGCGTTGGTTTTCCCTTGAAGAGGAAAGGGTGATGCAGCAAAGTAGCGTAAGTATTTCCCTCAGTTTTTGAGAACCAAGGTATCAATCCAGTAGGAGGCCACATGCAAGTCCCTCATACCTACACAAACAAATAAGAACCTCGCAACCAACATGATAAAGGGGTTGTCAATCCCTTCACGATCACTTACGAGAGTGAGATCTGATAGAGATAATAATGATAAGATAACTATTCTTGGTATTTTTACGATATAGATTGAAAGTAAAGATTGCAAAGTAAAATAGATTGGGAACTTATATGATGGAAGATAGACATGGGGGCCATAGGTTTAACTAGTGGATTCTCTCAAGATAGCATAAGTATTACGTTGGGTGAACGAATTACTGTCGAGCAATTGATAGAAAAGTGAATAATTATGAGAATATCTAGGCATGATCATGTATATAGGCATCACGTCCGTGACAAGTAGACCGACTCCTGCCTGCATCTACTACTATCACTCCACAAATCGACTGCTATCCAGCATGCATCTAGTGTATTAAGTTCATAAGAACAGAGTAACGCCTTAAGTAAGATGACATGATGTAGAGGGATAAACTCGAGCAATATGATATAAACCCCATCTTTTTATCCTCGATGGCAACAATACAATACATGTCATTTCCCTTTCTGTCACTAGGATCGAGCACCACAAGATTGAACCCAAAGCTAAGCACTTCTCCCAATGCAAGAAAGATCAATCTTGTAGGCCAAACCAAACTGATAATTCGAAGAGACTTGCAAAGATAACCAATCATGCATAAAAGATTTCAGAGAAGAATCAAATATTGTTCATAGTAGACTTGATCATAAACCCACAATTCATCGGATCTCGACAAACACACCGCAAAAAGAGTTACATCGAATAGATCTAAAAGAAGATCGAGGAGAACTTTGTATTGAGATCCAAAGAGAGAGAAGAAGCCATCTAGCTAATAACTATGGACCTGAAGGTCTGAAGTAAACTACTCACACATCATCGGAGGGGCCATGGACTTGATGTAGAGGCCCTACGTGATCAATGCCCCTCCGGCGCAGCTCCGGAAAAGGCCCCAAGATGGGATCTCTTGGGTACAGAAGGTTGCGGCGGTGGAAATAGGGTTTCGTGGTGCTCTTGGATGTTTTCGGGGTATGTGAACATATATAGGAGGAAGAAGTAGGTCGGTTGATTCACGAGGGGCCCACGAGGGGGAGGGCGCGCCCGAGGGGGTAGGCGCGCCCCCTGCCTCATGGCCACTTCGTTTGTTGCATGACGTCCACTCCAAGTCCTTCGGATCACGTTTGTTCCAAAAATCATGCTCCCGAAGGTTTCATTCCGTTTGGACTCCGTGTGATATTCCTTTTCTGCGAAACACTGAAATAGGCAAAAAACAGCAATTTCCAATGGGCCTTGGGTTAATAGGTTAGTACCAAAAGTAATATAAAAGTGTAAAATAAATCCCATTAACATCCAAAACAGATAATATAATAGCATGGAACAATAAAAAATTATAGATACGTTGGAGACGTATCATGAACACACGTAGGCTTACAGAAAGTCTTGTCAACGCTGAAGTAAATTTCAAAATGCGGGATAAAAATTTGAAGGTGGAGAATGAGCTTAGATTTTTTTAATCAGACTTTGCTAAGATGGTGTTGGTGAAGGAGGAGGCACTTTCCCAGTTGGCCCGTGCAAAACGGGTTCTTACTGAACTGAAAGCAGAGGTGGATAAGACGAGCCTGGATGATCTCAATTAGGGAAATGAATATATTATTCTTATGAAGTAGAACTAGCCATATGTTGTACTGTGCTGTTTTCATGTAGCTACCATACTGTGATGTTATAATATATTTATGTGCCTGATATGAAATTGGCAAACAGCTGTTCGATATGAAATGTGAATTTGCGTAATACTGGAATTATTAATTGTAAACTAATAAACCTGCTAAATGTGTCACGGAGACCTTTACAAACGGTTCTAGTAGCAAAAGCACTTGTGATGGATAGCCCAATGCCACACAGTTTCCTTCATCAAATCGTGTGTGATATAGTTGATAAAAGCAAATAGTTAACCAAGGAAGACCGTGTGTGATAGTTACACCTTTCACACACGAGCCTACACATAAAACTGTGTGGGATTTACGTCTGAACCGAAACATTTTCCCTGGATTGACTGTGTGGGATGTACATAAGAACGGAAACGTATTCCTTGGATTGACTGTGTGTGATATACATACAAACGGAAATGATTTTCTAGGATTCACCGTGTGGGATGTACATACATACGGAAATGATTTCTGGGATTTACCGTGTGGGATGTACATACCTACGGAAATGATTTCTGGGATTCACCGTGTGGGATGTACATACCTATGGAAATGATTAGGTTTTGATGCCTCGCCCGATCGCACACGGCCCTGGCTTGGGCCCTAGGAGGGCCTATCCCCGATGATTTCTGGGTCGTGTGGGAAGGACACCCTATCGCACACACTCACTTGGCGATGGTTCCAACTGCCACCACGGAAAGGGGTTAAAAACCGTTTGTTTAGGACCGATGCGCACCAGTGGTTCCAACTGCTTGATGATGCCAGGTGGGATGGACAAAGAGCATAGAAAATATATGGGCATGGAAGAAAGAACAGATCTCAGCAACTGAAGCCGACAACCTTGATTCAACATTGCAGAACTAGCTGTCAGACGCCTCTCAACTGAATCCACCAAGGGCATCAAATCCTGGATTGGGGGTTTAGTAGTGCCCAAAGGAAGACCAATATAGGTGAACGGCAGGGTTCCAAGGACACATTGGAAAACTTGAGAAAGTCTGCTAGCTTCAGCCTCTGGGACATTTATAGGGACCATCATGGATTTTGCAAAATTAACTCTCAGTCCAGTGGAGGTAGCAAAAACATGTAACATATCTCCCAGAGAAACTAAATGAGCCTCATCCATAGTAAAATCAAGATTGTGTCACCAGCATACTGAATGATGGGAAAATCAGGGTCATGATACTCAATAGGAAGAGTGAGATGGCCATCCAGCAACATCTTATTGACAATAGACTATAAAAGATCTGCTGCCAAAACAAAAAGAAGTGGGGAGAAAGGATCCCCTGGCCGAACCCCATGCCTGCATTTGAAATGATTGGCAGGAAGACCATTGAGGAGCACCTGAGAGTCACCAGAAGACAGAATTTCCTTGACCCAGCTGTCGGTGTCAAAACTGGCAATCTCGGGTAGGGGGGTCCCGAACTGTGCGTCTAAGGTCGATGGTAACAAGAGACAAGGGACATGATGTTTACCCAGGTTCGGGACCTCTCTATGGAGGTAATACCCTACGTCCTACTGGATTGATATTGATGAATACGAGTATTACAAGAGTGGATCTACCTCGAGATCGTAATGGCTAAACCTTAGAGGTCTAGCTTGTATGGCTATGATAATGAATTCTCCCTCTCTCCAGACTAAGTCCTCCGGTTTATATAGGCACCGGGAGGATCTAGGGTTACACAAGGTCGGTTACAAAGAACGGAATCTACATATCCGGTCGCCAAGCTTGCCTTCCACGCCAAGGAGAGTCCCATCCGGACACGGGTGCAGTCTTTGGTCTTCGTATCTTCACAGCCCATCAGTCCGACCCATGGCTAACAGGTCGGACGCTCGAGGACCCCTTAGTCTAGGACTGCCTCAGTAGCCCTTGAACCTGGCTTCAATGACAAGGTATCTGGTGCATAGATCTGTCTTCGGCATTGCAAGGCGGGTTCCTCCTTTCGAACTCCAAAATAGTCTTCGGACGTACTGATGTGTCCGGACCTATAACTCACACCACACACAACCATAGAGAGAATATAATAAATCCAATCTGCTGAAAATGTTTTACAACACGACATCACGTCTGCCCGGTCACTATATCGAACCGTTTTGTATGCCATCCCGTATTTCGAGATGCGGTTCCCATTGGCACGTCTTGTCAAAGCAGAGATCGTGTCCTCTTATTGTGGGATTCTCATCCATACAGGCGTGGGTAACCCAACCGTGCCGTTTACACAACCCTTGGGAATAGGCGAGTAGGGAGGCGTTTGATATTCGCGGCCTTTATAAGGGGATAAGGATTGGTCCTCACTCACCCCTGCCTTCTCCTTCCTCTGCCCATCCATTCTTGAGCTCCAGCGCCCAAGCCCTAGCTTCCCCCGCCGGAGAAAACACTCCAACCATGTCCGGATTCGGAGCTGGTGGCAAGTGGATGGCTTCCTCTGTTAAGAAGAAAGACATCAAGGAGCTTCAAGATGCTGGATACCTGGCCAAGGAGATCGTTCACCGTCTCCCGGTTGAAGGACAGATCGTCCCTACCCCAGAGCCCCATGAGAGGGTTGTGCTTCTCACACATTTCGTCCGTGGGCTGGGATTCCCTCTCCACCCGTTTGTCCGCAGACTGGTGTTTTACTACGGGCTGGACTTCCATGATCTAGCCCCCAACTTTATCCTCAACATCTCGGCATTTTATAGTCGTTTGGGAGGCCTTTCTCCGTATCCCGCCTCACTTTGGCCTATGGCTGAAGACTTTCAATGTAAAGCCGAAGGTGGTGAGAGGCCAACAAGCAGAGTGCGGAGGCGCCATGGTGGGAAAGATGCCCAATGTTACATGGCCCGAAGGCTCCTTTGTGGAGACGGTGAAGGGGTGGCAGTTGGGGTGGTTCTACATCACCGAACCGTGCGACACCAACTAGGCAGCGGCCCCCGAATTTCGATCCGGAGCTCCACTGTAGCTTACCTCCTGGCAAGAGAAGGGCCTTGCCTGGGGCTCTTCGAGCGAGCTGAATCGGCTCCAGACGTCCGTTCAGAACATGATAACCAAGAGGATCAAACTAGTCAACATGATCCAGGTTATGTTTATTCGTCAGATCCTTCTGTGCCAACGCCGAAACTACTATTTGTGGGAGTTCAATCCGGCCAAGCACCAGACGCTACTAGAGCTCTTTGGCACAATGCACGAAGATATCTGGAAAGTGCTCTTCAAGGACAGCGAGACACCACCGCTCATGACCAAAGATCGTGGGCTCAGCTTAAAACGCCAGGCCAATTCGGTAAGTTCTTTCATGTATTCAAGGTATAGCCTTTACTGGCATATTTCGAGAAGGAGTCTAAGCCTTCCTATCAATTTTTAGGCCTGGATCGACATATCGGGGCGGATTAATTGCCCAGCTCCACTCCCCGAAGATGAGGAAACCCCACTCCTAACAAAGATGCTATTTCCGGCGCCTTATGATGTTCCGGAGAAGAAGGCCAAGAAGACGGCCAAAGGGAGCAGGAGTGGCCTTCGCCGAAAGGGTGCTTCGGACATGTCGTCCGAAGACGAGACTGACTCTTCGGCCTTCGAAGATGACGGCGAGGAGGAGGAAGAAGGCGGCTTCCCGGAGGGGGGAGAAGAAAAGAGAGGCCTCCGTGAATCTAGAGGCGAAGGCGCCCAAGAGGGGGAAGGGCTCTCTCGTGGATAACTCCGCATGGGATGTCGAAAGCAGTCTGGAGCGAATGCCCCGGACCAAGCCTTGGGCTGCCTCGTAAGTACCAAAAACCTATGCACCTCCCAATACCTGGCCTTTCACGTTTATACTATTAATACGTTTAAACTATGCCATTACAGTCTGGCCCGCGATGGCTCCCTGTGATCCTCGACAGAGGGTTCGCTAGACTCAAAGGAGATGGCTAGCATGTCTCCGCCGCCCGCTCACTTTGCCTCACCCAAGGGTGATGACGAGGTGGAATCCCAAAGGACCTTCCCAGACCAGGGGAGATTCCAAAAATCGTTAAGGCGGTGCCCCAGGATGACTCCTCGGCTGCCGGACACATGGGGGAAAAAGCCCCCATGGGGACTGGCAATGGGGGCCAAGTTCCCTTCGGCCCTCAGCCGGATACCATTCCGGAGACCTAAACGGTTCCGAAGTCCATCGAACGGCCTTCCCCGAAAGGAGGAGGCGTGTCTGTTCCACCGGTGACCTCTGTCCAACCAGAGGCACCGGATAATCTTCTAGAAGCGCTGCGAGGCGCCTCCATTGTGGATGAGCACCGGGTCCTTATGGGTACGATGATCGAAAAGGTTCAGTCCGCCAAAAGTGGACTAACCGAGGCTTGCACTAGCCTTTTAATAGGCTTTGAGGTAACAATTGTAGAAAAAATATCACAATGTGGACAGTAGCCCCTGATGCTCTGTTCGGTGTCCGAAAAGGAAAAGCCGGACAGGGGATCAAAATAATTTTCACAGCAGTCTAACATGATGTCTATGTGAATAAGCAGGCGTCGCTGCTGGCTACTGCCGCTCATACTACAGAGGTCTCCGGACTGAAGCAGAACCTAGAGCAGGCCGAGAAAGAGCTCGGCCTCGTGAAGAAGCAGCTGGAGGACAGCAAAGGTATGCAGTAATCTGCGTGTATATTTAGGAAGGATGAATGGTTCGTGCTGACTAAAGTGCGTCTAAGGTCGATGGACCCCTTAGTCCGGGACTCCCTCACCAGCCAATCCATTTGGGAGGAAATCCTTTAGTAGTAAGAAGAGCTAAAATGGCCTCATGCTCCACCGTATAAAAGGCCTTAGCAAAATCAAACTTTAAGATAATAATAGGCTTCTTGGATTGCTTGCATTGATAGATATACTGAAAAGCCCAGGCCAAACAATCCTGAATTGAGTGGTGCTTAAGAAAACCATACTGGTTCTTGTGAGTGCACTTAATGATGACCTTCTGCAATCTATTATCCAACAATTTTGTTAGGAATTTGAGACAGGTGTTGGTTAATGAGATTGGCCGAAAATCGTTGGGGCACACGGGCACCAACATTTTGGGAATGAGTGTGATGAAGGAAGAATTGATGTTCTATAGGCTGATCTTCCCTTCATAAAACTCCTTAACGAACTGTCTGAAATCCTTCTCAATAATTGTCCAACATCTTTTGACAAACATACCATTGAATTTGTTCGGACCAGGTGCCCGATCAGTGGGCAGATCCTTGAGCACAGCAGAGATTTCCTCATCAGAAAAGGGGGCAACCAAATCCTCAAGCCCTTGGACAGGTTGAATAAGAGAAGGGAGGTCAAATCCCATGGATATACCCTGTGCTTGGAACATCCTAGACTTGAAGGAATTCCATAAGATACCTGCCATTTGATCATGCTCACTAACTAAAGAACCATCCTCTCTCTGCAAACAAGAGATCGAATTACCTCTGAGTCCCTCAGAGGCCATAGCATGGAAGAACTTGGAATTCTCATCCCCCACCAAGATATATCGAATAGTGCACCTCTGCTTCCAGTATATGTGGTGTAGCTTCATAAGTCTGTCATACTATAGCTTGACAATTTTCCTGAAATTAAACTTAGGTCTGGTCAGAGGTATGATTTCTTCCAAAGAGTCAAAGTACAAAACCACCTCAGAGCATTTGGAAGCAAGCCTCTTTAAAGAGGAAAGATTAGTGCTCCACCGCTTAAGGGAAAATCTCAATCTCTTGAATTTGACAGAGAGGGTGGCAGGTGCAGACAAACCAGCAACAACATATGCCTCCCACGAATTCCTCACACATTCCAAAAAACCTGGCATTTCAACCCAAAAAATTTCAAAACGAAAGACTTTGGATTTTGGAATGGTGGTATAAATTGACACAATACAAGGCACATGATCAGAGGAGGTTTTTGCCAAAGGCAGCACCACTGTATTAGGATATGCAGTTATCCAGTCTGCAGTTGTAAAAAACCAGTCTGATTGTTCCATGAGGGGCTGCTCCTGCATATTAGACCATGTGTAGACTCTGCCTTTCAAAGGCAACTCAAGCAAACCTAGGTGGCAATGATCTCATTAAATAAGAAGATGTCATTGACGTCTCTCCCTGGTCTGTTCCTATTATCCATTGATCTGATGAAATTAAAATCACCAAGAAGGAGCTAGTTTTGGTCATCTAGAATAGAAAGATTATACAACCAATGAACAAACTCATCTCGTAGAGGCCCTTGACAAGGACAATAGACAGACACCAAAGTCCACAATTCAAAGTTATGCACCGATTTAAAAGAGATAACCACGCCAAAATGTTGCACATCCACCAGGGTGCCACTGAAAACTGCCGAATTCCAAATAACCAGAATACCACCAGACGCTCCCACAGATGCAGAAAAAGCAAAATTATCAAACCTACGGGGACAAAAGGTGCGGATCTCTCTCAGAACAAAATGCTCACACTTAGTTTCCTGCAGACATATGATAGCACACCTACTATCCTCAATCTTAGCTCTAACATCTCTTTGTCTGTCATCGGAGTTTAGCCCTCACACATTCCAAAACAGAACTCGCCAATTACGAAAAGATGTACTATCCATGAACACATGCATAATAAAAGACAAAACTCACAACCGCATAACAATATGAGTAACAGAGCAGGACAAAGTTCGGACAATCCACGGACATAACCAAAACACAGTAGCCAGAGATAAAAACAGCCCAAAATAAAAGAGGTCCCCGGACCCTCCTACAGCAGAAACAAGTAAGATCACTTGTCATTGGAAGACTTGTTGGAATTATCAGACTCAGGGCCAGCCATAAGCTTTGCTATAGTAAGATCTTCTGGAGGGATCTGCAATGCTGCTCCCAGCTCCTGCATAAAAGGGATAGGCATAGGTGGTGGAAGCGCAGCATCATCTCCTCCTAGAGCCAGCGCAGGAATCTGCTGCTTCTTGGCGCGAGGGCGACATAAGCTTGAAGATTTCATCAGGATAGCGGAGGTTGGCTTGTATCATGTCGCCTTGGCACAACAACGAGTGATCCGACGAGTAGAGAAGTCTGGTTCTGCAGCCACAAGCTGAACAGACTTGCGAGCTTTGCTTGACGTGCGTTTACCCAAAACTTGAGGGATCTCAGCCTGGAAGTGAAAATCAGCAGACTGAACCTCCTGACTGGGCTACTCAGGTTCAACAGACTGCACCTCCTATCTAGGCTGGTCAGGATCAGGTGACGGGAACAACTATGGCTGGATTGGCTCAATAACAATTGAAGATCTCTTTCTGGGACCTTGGACAACAGAGGAGAAGAAACCAGCATAGGCCATGTTGGAGATAAAATCCAGTTCAACCTCCCAGGACCAAAAGCACAGGGGTAGCACGAAAGGTGGGAGCACTGACACAGAGGGAGAACAGAGGATTTTGGATGAAACAATCTCAGGCAACATCATCGGAAGGTGCGTTCCCAGACCATCTGGGGTGGCAGAACCAGCCCGTAAAACACCCGTACAATACCCAGCTGAATTGGGTCCACCACAGACTGATGGAAATGTTGTTGAACATGTTAATATCTTGTTGCTCCATCTGCGGGACTGAACCAGAAGAACCAAAAGATGGAGCATCCATGACCACTTAATTCTACTCCACCTCCTCCTTGTTGTGTGCGCCCTCCGACGCATTCTCCATAGGTTGATTCTGATCATGCTCCTCCGAGGGGCCCCATCCCTCATCTTGCTGTGCATTAGCATCCTAACCATAGAAACCTTGTTGTTGCGGCTGATTATTCGGAGGAACAACATTCCAACCCAGAGCTGGGTAAGGAAGCATAGCCCAAAATGGCTTTTCTCCAGGCATTGGATGTGGGTTTCCATTCAGGGGCATCGGGTCTTCATACGCACCGATCATGGCCTCAGCAAATTCATCATCAATAATATAGCAGGCAGATGTCCAAGAAACAATCGTTCCTCCCCAATTTGCAAACTCTCTGAACACAACATCGTGGGGAACCAGCGCATTGTCAGGGAAAGAGGCTCTGACAAGAGAGCGAGAACGACGACGATCATTATGATTCCAATAATGAAACTGACCAAAAGTTCCCACCACATCCACAAGGCCCTGAGTATTCTGATAATCTAGTGGTATGCCAATGAACATTAACCAGCCAGTACAATACCCATGCAAAGTCCAAAACCCCTCACCACAGTCATGCGAAATAAATCGAACAAAGAACTCATCGCCCTCCTCATCCAAACCCAATGGAAATGGTGGATGCATAGTAAAGGATCCTCTGACGACTGGGTCTTCCATCTCAAAGAGACCAACTCCATGAACCCATGGCTGAGCAGAATGTACCGAAACATGCAGAGTCTGGGTGATGAAGTGAAGAACCTGCTCCTGTCTGATGGCCACCATATGAGCAGGAGGCACAGGCTCAACAATAGCCACCATGAACTGCTCGTGCATCCGAGGAGGTGGCTGATGGGCGGTGAAGAAAGTGCGCGGTGATGACCCACAAGTATAGGGGATCTATCATAGTCCTTTCGATAAGTAAGAGTGTCAAACCCAAATGAGGACTAGAAGGAAATGATAAGCGGTTTTCAGCAAGGTATTCTCTACAAGTACTGAAATAAGTGGTAACAGATAGTTTTGTGATATGATAAATTGTAACGAGCAACAAGTAACAAAAGTAAATAAAGTGTAGCAAGATGGCCCAATCCTTTTATAGCAAAGGACAAGCCGGAACAAACTCTTATAATAGGAAAAGCGCTCCCAAGGACACATGGGAATATCGTCAAGCTAGTTTTCATCACGTTCATATGATTCGCGTTCGATACTTTGATAATTTGATATGTGGGTGGACCGGTGCTTGGGTGTTGTTCTTACTTGAACAAGCATCCCACTTATGATTAACCTCTATTGCAAGCATCCGCAACTACAACAAAAGTATTAAGGTAAACCTAACCATAGCATGAAACATATGGATCCAAATCAGCCCCTTACGAAGCAACGCATAAACTAGGGTTTAAGCTTCTGTCACTCTAGCAACCCATCATCTACTTATTACTTCCCAATGCCTTCCTCTAGGCCCAAATAATGGTGACGTGTTATGTAGTCAACGTTCACATAACACCACTAGAGGCTAGACAACATACATCTTATAAAAATATTAAACGAATACCAAATTCACATGACTACTCATAGCAAGACTTCTCCCTTGTCCTCGGGAACGAACGTAATTACTCACAAAGCATATTCATGTTCATAATCAGAGGGGTAATAATATGCATATAGGATCTGAACATATGATCTTCCACCAATTAAACCAACTAGCATCAACTCCAAGGAGTAATCAACACTACTAGCAACCTACTAGCACCAATCCCGGACTTTGAGACAAGAATTGGATACAAGAGATGAACTAGGGTTTGGAGATGGGATGGTGCTGGTGAAGATGTTGATGGAGATTGCCCTCTCCCGATGAGAGGAGCGTTGGTGATGATGATGGTAATGATTTCCCCCTCCGGGAGGGAAGTATCCCCGGTAGAACAGCTCTGCCGGAGCTCTAGATTGGATTCGCCAAGGTTCCGCCTCGTGGCGGCGGAGTCTCGTCCCGGAAAGTTCCTTTTTATTTTTTTTCTCATCGAAAGACCTCATATAGGAGAAGATGGGCATCGGAGAGCCACCAGGGGGCCCACGAGGTAGGGTGGCGCGCCCTAGGGGGGGCGCCCCCCACCCTCGTGAGCATGGTGTGGGCCCCCTGGCCTTCATCTTTGGCGTGGATTTTTCTTTATTTCTTTTAAGACGTTACGTGGAGTTTCAGGACTTTTGGAGTTGCGCAGAATAGGTCTCTAATATTTGCTCCTTTTCCAGACCAGAATTCCAGCTGCCGGCATTCTCCCTCTTTATGTAAACCTTGTAAAATAAGAGAAAATAGCCATAAGTATTGTGATATAAAGTGAAATAATAGTCCATAATGCGATAAATATCGATATAAAAGCATGATGCAAAATGGACGTATCAACTCCCCCAAGCTTAGACCTCGCTTGTCCTCAAGAGAAAAGCCGATAACAATAAATATGTCCTCATGTTTAGAGGTAGAGGCATCGATAAAAAAAATACGGACATGAAGGCATCATGATTATTCTTATAACAGCAACATATATGGGTTTTGTCATATGATTACTTATGTTCAAGTGATGATCTATTCACGATGCATAAGTATAAATCATAAACCTTACTGGGCTCCAACAAACTATAATCTCAGTCATTGAAGCAATTGCAATTTATCATAACATCGGAAAGAGTTTATGTCAGAGCTAAAAAGCAAGTCCACAGACTCAACTATCATTTAGTCCTCCATAATTGCTAACACTCACGCGATACTTGTGGTTACAGAGTTTTAATTGGACATAGAGAAAGATAGGAGCTTAGAGGTTTGCCCCACAACCTTTTACCTCAAGGGTAATGTCAACAATAATGGTTCATGCTCCCCTACATCCAATTAGATATATATATCATGTTCTTTCCAACATGCTGAGCTTGCCAAAGGATAAAATGAAAAAGGAAAGGTGAAGATCACCATGACTCTTGCATAAGGTAGAAGATAATAATAAAGGATAGGCCCTTCGCAGAGGGAAGAAGAGGTTGCCATGCACTTTTATGGTTGGATATATAAAATGTCAATGCGAAAGAACGTCACTTTATATTTCCCCTTGTGATATGAACCTTTATTATGCAGTCCGTCGCTTTTATTACTTCCACATCACAAGATCGTATAAAGCTTATTTCTCCCACACCAATCAATCATACATATTCAGAGCAATTTTTATTGCTTTTCACCGATGACAACTTAGTTGAAGGATCTTACTCAATCCATAGGTAGATATGGTGGACTCTCATGGCAAAACTGGTTTAGGGATTTTGGGAGCACAAGTAGTATTTCTACTTAGTGCTGAGAATTTGGCTAGTATGAGGGGGAAAGGCAAGCTCAACAAGTTAGAGGAACCATGACAACATACTTTATCTCAGATATAAGAAAGACATAACTCATTATGTTGTCTTCCTTGTCCAACATCAACTCTTTAGCATGTCATATTTTAATGAGTGCTCCCAATCATAAAAGATGTCAATGATAATATATCTATATGTGAAAACCTCTCTTTCCTTATTACTTCCTATTAATTGCAACAATGACCAAAGCTATGTTTACCAATTCCCAACAACCTTTAATCATCATACTCTTTCTATGTGAAGTCATTACTCTCAATAAGATCAATATGAACTTTTTGTTTCTTTTTATTCTTTTTCTCTTTTCTTTTATTCACCCAAGATCATGGCAAAATAATCAAGCCCTTGACTCAACACTAATCTTTATTATATATAACTCACAGACTCGATTACATAGAGAGATCATAAAGCAAAACTCAAAACTAGATCATGCCATAAACTTTATTCTACTAGATCAAGATGTGGGTACCTGAGCATGAATGGGAGCATGAACGGGAATAGATCAAACTAGATCATGCCATAAATATCTCGGAATGACACTTGCGTAGGATCTGTTCCCGTTCATGCTCAGGTACACAACGTCTAATGACACCACCTACTCCTTCCTTATAAAGATGTGGGTCATCCCAAAAGTAATGTCTCAAGTCATAGAAAAACTTTTTCTTTTGCTGGTATGTGAAGCTAGGTGGTATAAACTTAGCAACAATATATAGCATAATCAGCATACCATGGAGTACTACGAGAAGTACTTATAACATTTAATTGTTCATCAGGAAAGTCATCATTAATAGGTAGTGGGTAATCAAGAATATTTTCTAACCTAGACAGGTTGTCTGCAACGGGGTTCTCAGCTCCCTTTCTATCAACAATATGCAAATCAAATTCTTGTAGCAAGAGAACCCATCTAATAAGTCTAGGATTAGCATCTTTCTTTTCCATAAGATATTTAATAGCAGCATGATCAGTTTGAATAGTTACTTTAGAATCAACAATATAAGATCTGAACTTATCACAAGCAAATACAACTGCTAAAAGCTCTTTTTCAGTAGTAGCATAATTTCTTTGAGCATTGTCTAGAGTCTTACTAGCATAATGAATAACATTTAATTTCTTATCAACTCTTTGCCCTAGAACAGCACCTACAGCATAATCACTAGCATCACACATAATTTCAAAGGGTAAATTCCAATCAGGTGGCTGAACAATAGGTGCAGAGACTAATTCTTTCTGAAGTATTTCAAATGCTTCTACACAATCATCATCAAAGACAAATGGTATATCTTTTTGCAATAAACTAGTCAGAGGCCGAGAATTTTTTTAGAAGTCCTTAATGAACCTCCTGTAAAATCCGGTGTGACCAAGGAAACTTCTTATACCTTTGATGTCCTTGGGACATGGCATCTTTTCAATAGCATCAACCTTGGCTTTATCAACTTCAATACCTCTTTCAGAAACTTTATGCCCCAAGACAATACCTTCATTAACCATAAAGTGGAACTTTTCCCAATTCAAGACAAGATTAGTTTCTCCACATCTATGCAAAACTCGATCAAGATTGCTCAAGCAATCGTCAAAAGAGGAACCATAGACGGAAAAGGCATCCATGAAAACCTCACAAATCTTTTCACAAAAGTCAGAGAATATAGCCATCATGCATCTTTGAAAGGTAGTAGGTGCATTACATAAATCAAAATGCATACGTCTATAAGCAAAAGTACCAAAAGGGCATGTAAGAGTAGTCTTTGATTGATCTTTAGCCGACACAGGTATTTGAGAGAAACCAGAATAACCATCTAGAAAGCAATAGTGTGTGTGTTTGCATAATCTTTCTAGCATTTGATCAATAAAAGGTAAGGGGTAATGATCTTTCTTAGTAGCTTTATTTAATTTGCGGAAATCAATTACCATCCTATAACCTGTGATAATTCTTTGTGGAATCAATTCATCTTTATCATTAGGGACAACAGTAATACCTCCCCTCTTAGGGACACAATGGACAGTACTTACACACTCACTATTAGCAACGGGATAGATTATACCTGCCTCCAGAAGCTTGAGTATTTCTTTCCTTACCACTTCTTTCATTTTAGGATTCAGACGTCGTTGAGGATCACGAACTGGTTTGGCATCTGCTTCCAAATTTATTTTATGTTGACATAGAGTGGGACTAATGCCCTTAAGATCATCAAGAGTATATCCAATAGCAGCACGATGCTTCTTCAGAGTTTTCAATAATCTTTCTTCTTCATGCTCTGAAAGGTTAGCACTAATAATAACAGGATATATCTTCTTTTCATCAAGATAAGCATATTTAAGATTATCAGGCAAAGGTTTAAGCTCAAATACGGGATCACCCTTGGGTGGAGGAGGATCCCCTAAAATTTCAACAGGCAAATTGTGTTTTAGAATAGGTTCCTATTTAAAGAATACTTCATCTATTTCCCTTCTTTCATTCATGAACATATCATTTTCATGGTCTAACAAATAGTGTTCTAGAGGATCACTAGGAGGTACGGCAATAGAAGCAAGACCAATAATTTCATCCTTACCAGGTAATTCTTCCTCACGATGTTGTTTACTAAATTTAGAGAAATTAAACTCATGAACCATATCATCCAAACCAACAGTAACAATATTCTTAGTGCAGTCTATGGTTGCATTGATAGTATTTAAGAAGGGTCTACCAAATATAATGGGACAAAAGCTATCTTGTGGGGAACCAAGAACAAGAAAATCAGCAGGATATTTAGTTTTCCCACACAAGACTTCAACATGTCTAACAATTCCCATTGCCGAAATAGTATCTCTATTTGCAAGTTTAATAGTAACATCAATATCTTCTAACTCAACAGGTGCAATTTCATTCTTAATTTCTTTGTATAAGTCATGAGGTATAACACTAGCACTAGCACCCATATCACATAAGACATGATAACAATGATCTCCTATTTTAACAGAAATAACAGACACGCCTACCACACGTTTATGTTTATCTTTAGCACAAGGTTTAGCAATTCTAGCAGTTTCACCTTCTAACTGAATAACTTGCCCATCAATATTATCAGACAAGAGATCTTTAACAATAGCAATATTAGGTTCTACTTTAACTTGCTCAGGAGGTGTATAAGTTCTAATATTGCTTTTATGAACAACAGTTGAAGCTTTAGCATGATCCTTTATTCTAACAGGGAAAGGTGGTTTCTCAACATAAGAAGTAGGAACAATAGGATCATTATAAGTGACAGTCTTTTCTTCAACTTTAATAGGTGCAGCTACTTTTACTTCTATGGGAGGATGATATTTAAACCACTTCTCCTTAGGGAGATCAACATAAGTAGCAAAAGATTCACAGAAAGAAGCTACTATCTCACAGTCAAGTCCATATTTAGTGCTAAACTTACGAAAAATATCGGTATCCATAAAAGATTTAACACAATCAAACTTAGGTGTCATACCTGACTCCTTACCTTCGTCGAGGTCCCAATCTTCAGAGTTGCGTTTAATTCTATCCAATAAATTCCATCTGAATTCAATAGTTTTCATCATAAAAGAGCCAGCACAAGAAGTATCGAGCATGTTGCAATTGTTTTTAGAAAGCCGAGCATAGAAACTTTGCGTAATTATTTCTCTCTGGAGCTCATGATTGGGGCATGAATATAACATTGATTTAAGCCTCCCCCAAGCTTGAGCGATGCTTTCTCCTTCGCGAGGCCAGAAATTATATATATAATTGCGATCACGATGAACAAGATGCATAGGGTAATACTTTTGATGAAATTCCAGCTTCAATCTTTTATAGTCCCATGATCTCATATCATCACATTGCCTATACCATACCAATGCGTCTCCCTTCAAAGATAAAGGGAAGACCTTCTTCTTAGCAACATCATTGGGTATACCTGCAAGCTTAAATAGTCCACAAACTTCATCCACATATATTAAGTGCTCATCAGGATGCTTTGTTCCATCTCCTGTAAAAGGATTAGCTAGCAATTTTTCCATCATAGCCACAGGAAATTCAAAAGGAGTTTCATTTTCAATAGGTTCAGTAGGTTGAGGAGCAACTCTTTGCTCTACTGGACAGGGTGAAGATACCCCGAACAAGCCCCTCAGAGAATTACTTTCCATAGTAACAAGTGACAGTAAATTTCAGCACACTATATAAATTTTTCCTTACCAAATTCCACCTACCAAAGGCGCTACACTCCCCGGCAACGGCGCCAGAAAAGAGTCTTGATGACCCACAAGTATAGGGGATCTATCGTAGTCCTTTCAATAAGTAAGAGTGTCGAACCCAACGAGGAGTAGAAGGAAATGATAAGCGGTTTTCAGCAAGGTATTCTCTGCAAGTACTGAAATAAGTGGTAATAGATAGTTTTGTGATATGATAAATTGTAACGAGCAACAAGTAACAAAAGTAAATAAATTGCAGCAAGATGGCCCAATCCTTTTGTAGCAAAGGACAAGCCAGAACAAACTCTTATAATAGGAAAGGTGCTCCCGAGGACACATGGGAATATCGTCAAGCTAGTTTTCATCACGTTCATACGATTCGCGTTCGATACTTTGATAATTTGATATGTGGGTGGACTGGTGCTTGGGTGCTGTTCTTACTTGAACAAGCATCCCACTTATGATTAACCTCTATTGCAAGCATCTGCAACTACAACAAAAGTATTAAGGTAAACCTAACCATAGCATGAAACATATGGATCCAAATCAGCCCCTTACGAAGCAACGCATAAACTAGGGTTTAAGCTTCTGTCACTCTAGCAACCCATCATCTACTTATTACTTCCCAATGCCTTCCTCTAGGCCCAAATAATGGTGAAGTGTTATGTAGTCGACGTTCACATAACACCACTAGAGGCTAGACAACATACATCTTATCAAAATATCAAACGAATACCAAATTCACATGACTACTCATAGCAAGACTTCTCCCTTGTCCTCAGGAACGAACGTAATTACTCACAAAGCATAGTCATGTTCATAATCAGAGGGGAAATAATATGCATATAGGATCTGAACATATGATCTTCCACCAATTAAACCAACTAGCATCAACTACAAGGAGTAATCAACACTAGTAGCAACCTACTAACACCAATCCCGGACTTTGAGACAAGAATTGGATACAAGAGATGAACTAGGGTTTGGAGATGAGATGGTGCTGGTGAAGATGTTGATGGAGATTGCCCTCTCCCGATGAGAGGAGCGTTGGTGATGACGATGTTGATGATTTCCCCCTCCGGGAGGGAAGTATCCCCAGCAGAACAGCTCTGCCGGAGCTCTAGATTGGATCCGCCAAGGTTCCGCCTCGTGGCGGCGGAGTCTCGTCCTGAAAAGTTCCTCATTATTTTTTCTCATCGAAAGACCACATATAGGAGAAGATGGGCATCAGAGAGCCACCAGGGGGCCCACGAGGTAGGGGGCGTGCCCTAGGGGGCGCGCCCCCCACCCTCGTGAGCAGGGTGTGGGCCCCTTGTCCTTCATCTTTGGCGTGGATTTTTATTTATTTCTTTTAAGACGTTTCGTGGAGTTTCAAGACTTTTGGAGTTGCGCAGAATAGGTCTCTAATATTTGCTCCTTTTCCAGACCAGAATTCCAGCTGCCGGCATTCTCCCTCTTTATGTAAACCTTGTAAAATAAGAGAAAATAGTCATAAGTATTGTGATACAAAGTGAAATAACAGTCCATAATGCGATAAATATCGATATAAAAGCATGATGCAAAATGGACGTATCACGTGGCAATCTGTCCCCGCCACCGTCGATGATGTCGTAACTAGCAGGAAAAAAGCGCCATGGGTCGAGAGCATAGACTGCCATTGAAAGATCAGGCGGAGGGGGAGATGCAACTGGAGGTTGCAGCGGTGGCGACGACAATGGAGGAGGAGCAGATTGGGGTTTTTTGGGCTGCTGCGGTGGATTGGAAGGCGGGGAGGCAAGGAGCTCTACTCGGGCGCGAGAAACGAAACCAGGCGATGGGACTTTGGGCACCTAGTTGGACGACTCGGGCGGTTGACGGGCACAATCTTTTTTAATGTGACCAGACCGAAAACACTTGCACCACCTAACTTTGTTAGTGCAGGTCGCTGAAGTGTGGGCCATACCCAAACAATTTTGGCAGTCCCAAAACCTGGTTGCGAGCTCCTCAATCATCCCATCAAAACTCCGCAAGTCACGTGCAATATCCTGAGGGGAGGGAATATCAACAGCCTGGGAACCAAAATCCTCAAAATCATCATCAGATATGTCGATTAGGGCATTGACAGTATCTGGGCCCGTGGCGTCAGGACTAGATGGGCTGGCGTCATCTAGATCAATAGGAAAATCCTTTTAGCCCGTGAAATTCGGAACAAAAATAATTTTCAAAATCCCAGAAGATCCGGGGTTGCTAGAAACCGAACGCTCCGATTCCAGGGAAGGTGGCAAAGATCCAAAACGGATGGCCACCAGCGACGAGGGAGTATGTATCTCCGGCGAGGGAGGCTCCTCATTGGAATGGAGAGAATAACCAGCCTCCCAAACTATGAAACAATCATGTGAAGAAGTTGAATAACGATAGTCTTTGCACGCCTCATAGTTAATGATGGTGTCAAACCTAAGCTTCTTCTTGGATCTATTGTTGGACTTGAGGGAAGATTTGGCCGGTGGGTTTTGCATCGCTAACAAACCTAGCTTAGCTCTAGTCTTGGAAGGACTGACTAAGGTCCACTCCTGCTAACATTAAAGTTGCTAGCGCTTGAAGTCTTGCTCCCAATCAGGTCCCCCATGACCCCAGAGATGCAAGAAACACTTAAACGGATCGCAAACAAAGGATCTTTGATGCAAAAAAAACACCTCCTTGCATGAGACATGAAAGGAGAAAACACGATCATGTAGGCAAGATACCTTAAGAGCAGAACAATAACCTCCAATGGAAGCTTCCAGGGAGAGACCAACATTATCCTCATCTAAACGAAAAGAGCACCTAGCAAATGAAACCACCATGATAAAGTGACCAGATTTCTCTAAAGGGTGCATCGACCTCCGGAAAGAACGCCAGATCTCCTGTGAAAGAGCCATTCCGGGGGAAAATCCAACCCCAGAGAGATTGATGCATGCACCGCCATGGAGATGACAACCAGAGGAAAGAGGGAAGGACGCCGGAGTGAAAGAGCGGATCAGAAGACCAACCCCACGGTTGAACATGGAGATCGCCGGTGTTGAGTGTGGCTAGGGTTTAGGAGGTGGAGGTGGAGGGTGGGACGCCATCGTAGATACCTGGTTTTTAAATTCTAGTAAATCCCAAACTCGTCTGAAATTCATGAAACTTGGCATGCTATCATGGAGCGGCATCAACATGTCGTGGTAAAATTTGTGTCCCATTTGGAGCAGGTTTGGGTATAAGCTTCTCACAAACCAGAGCTTCTCACAACAAGCGTGATGGTTTCGATAGAGAACGTGCCACCTTTGGGGACGAAACGATATCCGTTGACTCTTATTGCTTTCAAATTTTTTCGAGTGTCAACATAGAACAACAGGAGTGTTGTGTTTAATTTTGGAATTTTTCGAGGTTCGTTTGGACATTCTTATAGATTAACTGGGTTTCCCAGACATTTTATGCGCATAATTCAAATTTGAACTACATGCACATTCTTCAGTGCATATAAACTGGTTAAAAAATCAAATATGTGTCCTTGGTTGCATGCTTAGGTCCCATGCAAGAAATGAGAATGAATTTCAAACACCATGCCATAGTCACTCGACCGTAAACACTGAGATACCTGGTTTTTAAATTCTAGTAAATCCAAAACTCATCTGAAATTCATGAAACTTGGCATGCTATCATGGAGCGGCATCAAGATGTCATGGTAAATTTTTTGCCCCATTTGGGGCAGGTTTGGGTATAAGCTTCTCACAAACCAGAGCTTCTCACAACAAGCGTGATCGTTTCGGTAGCGAACGTGCCACCTTTGGGGATGAAACGATATCCATTGCCTCTTATTGTTTTCAAAAAATTTCGAGTATCAACATAGAACAACAGGAGTGTTGTGTTTAATTTTGGAATTTTTCGGGGTTCGTTTCGACATTTTTATACATTAACTGGGTTTCCCAGGCATTTTATGCGCATAATTAAAATTTGAACTACAAGCACATTCTCCAGTGCATATAAACTGGTTGAAAAATCAAATATGTGCCCTTGGTTGCATGCTTAGGTCCCATGCAAGAAATGGGAATGAATTTCAAACACCCTGCCACCGTCACTCGGCCGCAAACATTATGATACCTTGTTTTTAAATTCTAGTAAATCCAAAACTCGTCTGAAATTCATGAAACTTGGCATGCTATCATGGAGCGGCATAAACATGCCGTGGTAAAAAATTTGTCCCATTTGAGGCAGGTTTTGGTATAAGCTTCTCACAAACCTTAGCATCTCACAACAAGCATGATGTTTTCAGTAGGGAACGTGCCACCTTTGGGGACAAAACGATATCCGTTGCCTCTTATTACTTTCAATTTTTTTGACTCTCAACATAGAACAACAGGAGTGTTGTGTTCAATTCTGGAGTATTTGGGGGTTCGATTGGACATTTTTCTATATTAACTGGGTTTTCCATGCATTTTATGTGCATAATTCAAATTTGAACTACATGCACATTCTCCAGTGCATATAAACTAGTTGAAAAATCAAATATGTGTCCTTGGTTGCATGCTTAGGTCCCATGCAAGAAATGGGAATGAATTTCAAACACCCTGCCACCGTCACTCGGCCGCAAACATTGAGATACCTGGTTTTAAATTCTAGTAAATCCAAAACTCATCTGAAATTCCTGAAACTTGGCATGCTATCATGGAGCGGCATCAACATGCCGTGGTAAAAATTTTGTCCCATTTGGGGTAGGTTTTTGTATAAGCTTCTCACAAACCTTAGCATCTCACAACAAGCATGATGGTTTCAGTAGGGAACATGCCACCTTTGGGGACGAAACGATATCTGTTGCCTCTTATTGCTTTCATTTTTTTACTGTCAACATAGAAGAACAGGAGTGTTGTGTTCAATTTTTTATTTTTTCGGGGTTCGTTTGGACATTTTTCTACATTAACTGGGTTTTCCAGGCATTTTATGTGCATAATTCAAATTTGAACTACATGCACATTCTCCAGTGCATATAAACTGGTTGAAAAAACAAATATGTGTCCTTGGTTACATGCTTAGGTCCCATGCAAGAAATGGGAATGAGTTTCAAACACCCTGCCACTGTCACTCGGCCACAAACAATGAGATACCTGGTTTTTAAATTCTACTAAATCCCAAACTCGTCTGAAATTCATGAAACTTGGCATGCTATCATGGAGTGGCATCAACATGTCGTGGTAAAAATTTTGTCCCATTTGGGGCAGGTTTGGCTATAACCTTCTCACAAACCTTAGCTTCTCACAACAAGCGTGATGGTTTCGGTAGGGAATGTGTCACCTTTGGGGACGAAACAATATCCGTTGCCTATTATTGCTTTCAAAAAATTTCTAGTGTCAACATAAAACAATAGGAGTGTTGTGTTTACTATTGGAATTTTTCGGGGTTCTTTGGACATTTTTATACATTAATTCGGTTTTCTAGGCATTTGATGTGCATAATTCAAATTTGAACTACATGCACAAGCTCCTGTGCATATAAATTGGCTGAAAATCAAATCTTTGTCCTTCGGGGCATGCTTAGGTCCCATGCAAGAAATGGGAATGAATTTCAAACACTAGGGCACTATTGATTGCCGGCAAAACATTGAGATACCTAGTTTTTAAATTCTAGTAAATCCAAAACTCATTTGAAATTCATGAAACTTGGCATGCTATCATGGAATGGCACCCGAATAACAGCCAACAAAGGCATTTTGAAACAAATAGTTACCACTGTAACATCTCAAATGTTTTGTATAATTAAAACTATGTGTGTTTTGTTAACCATTCACGTGACGCCACGCCTCACTCTTTTAATGGCTAGGAGGTGCCGTGCAGACAGGTGCTTGAGTGCTTGACTAAACGGAAGGCGTGCGAGTTGTACTCCAATGCCAAGGCTCACCAGGAAGCGTGCGAGTTGTACGCTGCGCAGGCTCATCGGGAAGCGTGCCCTTTGACTTCCATGGCCGCCCGCCTTGCTCGCATCCTCCACATTAATGGCACCAAAGCCATAGTTTAATATAGTTTTTAAACATAAAACACTCATCGCAAACATTTAGGTTAGAACACCTGTATGCAAAACCGACAATTTCCCCAGGAAGCCAGGGGAAAATGTGCCTAGCAAGATTTGTGCAGCTCTTGATAGCAAACATTTTAGTTAGACATCTATATGCAAACTGACAGCTTCCCCAGGAAGCCAAGAGAAAATGTGCCGAGCAGGATTTCTGTAGCTCTTGATCGCAAATGTTTTAGATAGAACACCCGTATGCAAAGTGAGAGATATGGTCTTCCCCCTTAAGTCGAGAGAAAATCCACAACGCAGGATTTGTGCATCCCTTCAATATAAACACCTTTTCCTTGCGTGTTCAACTGCTATATATAAACACTATATAAACACTATTCTGATCACGGGATCAGAATAATATTCTGATCACAACCTGACCTGCCCCGCTAGTAGTACGTTGAACTTCCGTGTGAACTAGGTTGAACTTCCGCCGACATTGCCCAAATGGGGCTTGCGATATACCGTTGGAAAGCTATGGACACCAATATCATGACCCAACTTAAATTTTTGGCAAAATATAAGCGGTTTAAGAGCAGTTTTGAAAACCATTTTTTCTTTGCACAAAAAATGTGAATCATATTTTCGATCACATTTTTAAACCGTTTATCGGAACGAGGCATATAATATGGCGTTGGAAAGCTGCTGCAAAACCGCTCCTTCCACATGTTGAAAGTTTTCTCTAATTCGCTATGGTTAAAGAGTAATTTGAAAAAAGGTAAAATTTCGTAAACCGAACAGCTGAGTTCATTTTTTCGATGTCATTTCTAAACGGCTAATCCAATGAAGGCATATGATACGGCGTCGGAAAGCTTATGAAAATGCACTACTTTTTCATCTTGAAAGTTTTTTTTTTCTAATTTTGAATGGTTTAAGAGTAATTTAGAAAATTGTCCAAGTCCTACCGAGTTTGTATTTTCGAGCTAATTTTTTAACCATGCGTCCGAATACAGCAAATGATATGGCGTTGGAAAGCTTGAACAAATGCTAAACTTTTTGGTATGTATTGTTTCTCCCAATTCTTTACGGTTTTTAGTCAGTTTCGAAAATTGCAAAAAATGTATTTTCGCCGTAATTTCTACAAACTTTATCGGAATGGGGCAAATAATATACCGCTGAAAAGCTACGGAAAATGCGTAACTTTTTCATGTTGATGCTTTTCTCTGATTCCTAGCTGTTAAGCGTTCTGCCTTTATCGCGAAACAGATTCTTCAAAAATGCACGCGTGAAGAACCTGAACTTCTCGGCGCGTGTACCTGAACTTCACTCTGTTTTTCACGTGATTTTTTTGCTCGTAGGTCTTGATCCACTGCTCGTAACTCTCCATCCACTCACAGGAATTGAGCAAGTGATATACCAGTGGAAAGCTGCTGTAAGCACATAACTTTCCCGTGTTGATCGTTTTTTCATACTCGTGATGATTTTAAAAGTTTTCATCTGAAATTCATTCAGCACAGTAGTTGAACTTCATGCTGTTTTCACGTTGAACTTCTGTGACGTATTTTCGTTTGTAATTTTCTCATCCATTCGTTAGTTTTACACAAATGCTACTCCTTTTGTACAAACCCCTCTCACAATATTTTTTTTAACTTCCTCTGACCGAGGACATGAAACTTACACAAATGATATTCTTGTAGTTTTGAGGTAAATTAGAAAATGGCGAGATCATGATTTTTGCGTTCATCGCGAACGGAAATGCACTGCGTGAAGTAGTTGAACTTCTGGGGCATGTTTGTTTGAACTTCACTCTGTTTTTGACGAGCTGTTTTTTGCACTGCGTGAAGTAGTTGAACTTCTGGGGCATGTCTGTTTGAACTTCACTCTGTTTCACTCTGTTTCACTTTATTGTATTTTTCTTATATGAAATACACACCATGTAGTAGATGAACTTCCGGTTGTTATCATTTTGAACTTCTCTCTGATTTGAGAGAATTATATTAAAACACAAAAAAGAACATATTTTTGATGTATTTTTGGACATCTAAATACACGGTTAACCTCTCTCACAAGAATTTTTTGAACTTTTGCTCGCCGAGCACTTGAACTTCCAGCAACCATTTTTTCGTTTATGAGTTGTTTTTAAAAGTGCAAAAAATGGCGGTGTGTTTTTTATTTTTTGAATAGGTAAACCCTAGGTTTAAATAAACTCCAAACTTCTCTGTTATTTCAATTTCAACTTCACCTTTTTATATTTTGAGTAAAGAATTGTATTCGATTTTTATACGGAAAAAACAAACATGGAAATACAAGGTAAACCTCTCTCGCAAGAATTTTTTAAACTTCCCCGGACAGAGCACTCGAACTTCTTTTCAACAAACCTTTTAAGCTTTTATCTTTCTATACTTTTATTCTCACCTGAAATGCATTCCTTGCAGTACTTGAACTTCTCATTGTTTTCACCTTGAATTTCTGTCACGTATTTTTGTTCAACCTCTCTCATAAGAATTTTTGAACTATCTCGGGCCGAGCACTTGAACTTCTAGCAACAAAACTTTTCTCCTTTGCTTTTTCATTCTTTTTTAATACAAAATGCACACAATCTAGTACGTGAACTTCTGGCGGTTATCAATCTGAACTTCTGAGATCATGCGTTCTGCCTTCATCGCAAAAACAAAGTCTCTGAAAATGCACTGCGTGAAGAGGTTGAACTTCTGTCTGTTTTTTTCACTGTTGTTTTTTGCCCCTAACTCCCCAACCACTTACTGGAATTGAGCAAATGATATACCGCTAGGAAGCTGTTGAAAACATGCAAATTTCCTGTGTTGATAGCTTTTTCTCGCGAAGTTTGAACTTGTAGTTTTTCTAAAAAAATGGCGAAAATCTTTTTAAAAAAATTGTGTTTCCTATTTTTAATTTGAACTTCTTAGTTTTATTGTTAAGTAACAAGGAAAGTCGAGTTTTTTTGAGCTTCTTTGTTTTAAAATTTGAACTTCTTGGTTTTATTTTTTAATAATGTTAAAAAATCAAAAAATTTATAGACATCGAACTTCACCATTTTTTAAATTTGAACTTCCTAGTTTTATTGGTTAGGAATGGGAAAAATCCTCTTTATTTTATAAACATTGAACCGCACCATTATTTTAATTTGAACTTCTAGTTTATTTAGAAACATGACAATTCTTTTCTATAGAGTTCTTGAACTGGTATGTTAATTTAATTTAAACTTCTTGGTTTTTATTGGTTTTTCCGTCATGAATTACTCATGTCTACACCATGGATTTTTCTTCTCTGCACATCCCGTCTCTTGAGTCGCGACTTTTAAATCCAAATGAATTTGTTACATGAAATAAACAAGTTTGTTCTTTTTTGTGCCTACATAGTTTTTTATTCTCTGAATTTCTCTCGTAGCTCCCTCTGAACTTCTATACGTATGTCATGAATGTTCCGTAGTTTGTTTTAACCTTTTATTTTTATTTTTTGAACTCTAGGCTTAGTGGGTTTTTTGTTGAACTTCGCTGGTTTTCATTTTTGGACTCGAAGGGGTTGTCATATCAACTAATATCTTTTTTATCATTCCTCTTCAGCATATTATTTTATGAACTTCTACTGTTGACAAATGCACCAGACTTTGGGAACACCTCGTTCTTTTGTTTGAACTTTTTTCAGCAATAGTAATACTTGAACTTCACTCACTTTTTTTCTGGAGCAACCAAATGTGCAGACCACACAGGGAAGAGGGCACATTTTCTTTCGTTGTGGACATTTTTTAAAATCACATGGAGAGCACACAATCAAAAAGATGAAAATAAAGAAAGAAAAAACTATGCATTTATCTTTTTTTGCTCATACATAGAAAATGTGTATATCCACATTTTTAAAATTTCTATGTTCTTTCTTTGATCTACATGACAGAAAATAGACTTTTTCAATTCAGTGTAGTACGCACACACACAAGCACAACAAATCCGCATTTTTTTGGCTGACATCAATTCACTTATTTCTATTCAGGCATAAATACAAACACATTTTTTATGTACTATAGTTTGCCTATAAGTATCATACTTCTTTTATCGGACTCGAGTTCTCTGTAATCCTTGAAGCTCCATTGGGAAGCTAGCAAGCAACACTAGTGCTCTCAGATGAAAATCAAATGACCAAGAAACATCCTCTCCACCTCCACGGGTTCGTTCACGATCTACTTCTGCTTGTTCGACTCCATCGTCGGGTGGTGCAGCCTGCTGCTGCTAGCATTCAGAGACAAATAGCTTTTCCTAGGCAACCTTACAAAAGCAACAACTTCTTGCCAAGTTGGATGAAAGCAAGATATGTGTTTTTGTGAACCGACAGAAGGAGCTGAGTAACCCCAGGTAACTGCTAAACACATGCGACAGAAGATTCATGTTCATGAAACCTGACAACCTCCCAAGAAACAAATGCTACATGTTCAGAAAATTGGAATCTTCTGTTAGATGTGGCAAGAAGGCACGCTAGGTTGAAAATGAACAGAAACCTAACACAAAATTCTAACTCACCATGGCCCTTGAACTTGTATCCTAATTTCTTTTGAACTGCAACATTTTTGTGCAGGGATCCGGCGAGCTCGCCATGGCGTCCACCACACGCAGAGGAAGATGAAGTGAGATCACATCCCCATGTGGAAATGCACCCAAAAACAGCACAAAGATCACATACATCATTCTGGACTCCGACCTTCTTTCTGCACATCATGTGATATTCTCCCCTTCCTAATAGTGACCTTCTTCATTCCTATATTCACACGGGTAGCGAGCACCAGCAGCACATAGGTCTCTGCAGACACAATTTTTAAACATAGGCAAACAAGAATATGCTACAAGCATTCAGGAAGATATTCTTTGTTTATTTTTTTGGTCAAACTTGTGTCATGAACAAGCATTCTAAACAGGAGTGAGTGACAAGCATTCATGAAGTGCATAAGTGTCAGATGCATAAGCTTCAAGCTTCAAGTCTCTATCCGATGTATAGTCCATTCGAGAAGAGAAGTGAAAAGCCCAACAACAATACTAGAATGATGCTTGCCATTGGAGTTAGTCTGTCAATTCTTCACGTGGGGCCTAGTTCTGTTCTCACCTTGTTGTATGAGATCGCATCACAAGGAATTGCATCCGAACTCCTGCCATTTCTACAATTTTCGATCAATGAACACATTTGGCCTGCTAACAGTCAACACATTGGACTGCAGCCATACTTATTACAGAAGAAAATGGTGGTTTCGCAAAATCTACAGGGAACAGTCACCTTTTTGTGAAGGGCGTCAATGACATCCAGAGCATGATGCCTGCGGGGCTTCACCAACGAACATCAGGATGGCACGACGGTGGTTGGAGAAGAAGTTCGAGCAGAGGAGGGGGAACCGTCCATGGTGAGTCAGAGGTGTGCAAACGAGGAACAGCGCTGGCCGAGCACGGGGTCACGGGTGGAAGGCGGGGACAGTGGCTAGCGGGGTGGATGGCGCTGGTGCCGTAGCTTGGCGGGGTTAATGGCGGCTGGCGGCGGCACTGGATCGGGTGGATCCAGCAGGGACGCACATTGGCGTTGCCGGCAACGGGGATGCGGGAGGAGGTCGTCGATGGGGTTGCAGGAGGAGGCCGCCGGCGGGGTTGCGGGAGGAAGCTCGCGGTGGCGGCAGGTTTATGGGATGAACCTCGCGGCGGCAGTGGGGTCTGCGGGAGGAGGCCGCGGCGGCGGCGGGTTCTGCGGGAGGAGGCACGTGGCAGCGGCAGGGTCTGCAGGAGG
>NC_041390.1:488172685-488190945 GCF_002162155.2 Triticum dicoccoides | reverse complement strand
GCGGCGATGGTGTTCCGGAGATGGGAGGAATCGAGAGATTGGAGAAGACAAGGAAGGTCATGGGTAGATTATGCGTCGGTCCAGGATGTGATAGTGGGCCGGTCGGGTTGCTCTGTTTTTTGCTTTCACGGATCAAGAATGTCCCATCAGGCCTTATATAGGGCTGATTGTGATCCAAATAGTTATTCTGATCCCAGGATCAAAATAGTGTTACTCTCTCTCTCTCTCTCTCTCTCTCTCTCTCTCTCTATATATATATATATATATATATATATATATATATATATATATATATGGTTGCTCACCATTGAGGCAACCACGGAGCGCTCTGCTCGCGTCCCTTTGCGCGCGCTCTACCAGTGGTTGGTCATGTGCACGATCACGTCAGGGGCCCCATATGCATGCGGTTGCGCCACACGCGTTGCCACGCAATGCAGTTATGTGCGGCACAATGGAGTTACGCGCTGCAAATTAGAACTGCCATCAGGGTCTGCCAATATTCCTGGCCGTCCGGCTTCCCCTTTAATTCCCGCAGCCATTATAACCTCAGTCTCTTCAACCTTTTGATCGCGCCCCATAGCACAACAAGCACACCCACGACGACACATAGAGAGGGGATGTCTAGCAGCGCTCCAATGGAGTTTGACGAGCATAGAGTGGAGACCCACACGAGGGAGACGGATCTCTCGGTGGTGTACACCATCGAACCGGCCGTGGTGGAGGACTACATCAATAGCGTTGAGCAGTTGCTTGCTCAAGACAAGTACAAGGTGGTCGGCATCGACCTCCAGTACACCGCCGGTCGTCCCGGCATAGATCAGAAGGTTGCCGTTGCCCAGTTGTGTGTGCGCCATCATGTCCTCATCTACCACTACTGCATGGCCATAGAGCCATGCGACCATTTCAATAGGTTTGTCAACAGCACCGACTACAAGTTCGCCACGATGGAAACTGATACGTCTCCAACGTATCTATAATTTTTGATTGCTCCATGCTATATTATCTACTGTTTTAGCTGTTTATGGGCAATATTATACACTTTTATATCATTTTTTGGGACTGACCTATTAACCCAGAGCCCAGTGCCAGTTTTTGTTTTTACCATGTTTTAGGGTTTCGAAGAAAAGGAAAACCAAACGGAGTCCAATTGACCTGAAACTTCACGGAACCCATTTTTGGAAGGAAAGAAGCCCAGAAGACTTAAAGTGCACGTAAGGGAAGCCTCGAGGAGGCCACGAGGTAAGCGGCACGCCCACCCCCCTGGGCGTGCCCTCCACCCTCGTGGGCCCCTCGTGGCCCCCCTGACGTACTTCTTCCGCCTATATATCTCCATATACCCTAAAAACATCCGGGAGCACAATAGATCAGGAGTTCCGCCGCCAAAAGTCTCCCTAGCCCCCGAAAGCCAATCTAGACCCGTTCCGGCACCCTGCCGGAGGGGGAATCCCTCTCCGGTGGCCATCTTCATCATCCCGGTGCTCTCCATGATGAGGAGGGAGTAGTTCTCCCTCGGGGCTGAGGGTATGTACCAGTAGCTATGTGTTTGATCTCTCTCTCTCTCTCTCTCTCTCTCTCTCTCTCTCGTGTTCTTGAGGTGGTACGATCTTGATGTATCGCAAGCTTTGTATTATATTTGGATCCTATGATGTTTCTTCCCCCCTCTACTCTTTTGTAATGGATTGAGTTTCCCCTTTGAAGTTATCTTATCGGATTGAGTCTTTAAAGATTTGAGAACACTTGATGTATGTCTTGCCGTGCGTATCTGTGGTGACAACGGGATACCACGTGATTCACTTGATGCATGTTTTGGTGATCAACTTGCGGGTTCCTTCCATGAACCTATGCATAGGGGTTGGCCCACGTTTTTGTCGTGATTCTCCGGTAGAAACTTTGGGGCACTCTTTGAGGTTCTATGTGTTGGTTGAATAGATGAATCTGAGATTGTGTGATGCATATCGTATAATCATACCCAAGGATACTTGAGGTGACATTGGAGTATCTAGGTGATATTAGGGTTTTGGTTGATTTGTGTCTTAAGGTGTTATTCCAGTATGAACTCTAGGGCTGTTTGTGAAACTTATAGGAATAGCCCAACGGATTGATTGGAAAGAATAACTTTGAGGTGGTTTCGTACCCTACCATAATCTCTTCGTTTGTTCTCCGCTATTAGTGACTTTGGAGTGACTCTTTATTGCATGTTGAGGGATAGTTATATGATCCAATTATGTTATTATTGTTGAGAGGACTTGCACTAGTGAAAGTATGAACCCTAGGCCTTGTTTCAACGCATTGCAATACCGTTTACGCTCACTTTTATCATTAGTTACCTTGCTGTTTTTATATTTTCAGATTACAAATACCTTTATCTACTATCCATATACCACTTGTATCACCATCTCTTCGCCGAACTAGTGCACCTATAAAATTTACCATTGTATTGGGTGTGTTGGGGACACAAGAGACTCTTTGTCATTTGGTTGCAGGGTTGCTTGAGAGAGACCATCTTCATCCTACGCCTCCTACGGATTGATAAACCTTAGGTCATCCACTTGAGGGAAATTTGCTACTGTCCTACAAACCTCTGCACTTGGAGGCCCAACAACGTCTACAAGAAGAAGGTTGTGTAGTAGACATCAAGCTCTTTTCTGGCGCCGTTGCCGGGGAGGTGAGTGCTTGAAGTTATATCTTTAGATCTTGCAATCGAGTCCTTTAGTTTCTTGTTTTATCACTAGTTTAGAAAACTATAAAAAATGGAATTGAGTTTGTCTCATACGCTTCACCTTTTTAATACCTTTCGTGAGTATGATGGAAAGGATAATTGTGCTCAAGTGCTAGAAGAAGAAATCTATAAAATGTTTGGCACTAAATATTTGAATGATGAGCATGATTGCAATGTTGTTAGTATGAATTCCTTGAATATCCATGATGCTAATGATATGCAAAGCCACAAGCTTGGGGAAGCTATGTTTGATGAAGACGATACTTTTTGTTCCCCAAGTTTTGATGAGCAAATTTATTATGGTGAAAGCATTCCTCCTATTTATGATGATTATATTGATGAAAGTGGATTTGGAGAGGTCATGACTTTATTTTGTGATGAATCCACTATTTCGGAAGAGGTTCCAATTGATTATGAGAACAAAGTTGCTATCTATGATGATTATTGTGATGACATGTATGCTTTAAAGAATAATGATAACCATGAAATTTGTCATCGTGATTTTAGTTTTCAATTGGATTATCCCTCACATGATAATTATTTTGTTGAGTTTGCTCCCACTATTATTCATGAGAAGAATTTTGTTTGTGTGGAGAGTAATAAAATTTATATGCTTGTAGATCATGAAAAGAATGCTTTATGTGATGGTTATATTGTTGAATTCATTCATGATGCTACTGAAAATTATTTTGAGGGAGGAACATATGCTTGTAGGAATTGCAATAATACCAAGTTTCCTCTCTATGTGCTTAAAGTTTTAAAGTTATGCTTGTTCTGCCTTCCTATGCTAGTTGATTATTGTTCCCATAAGTTGTTTGCTCACAAAATCCCTATGCATAGGAAGTGGGTTATACTTAAATGTATTAGCAATATTCTTCATGATGCTCTCTTTATGTTTCAATTCTTATCTTTTATGTGAGCATCATTGAAATCATCATGCCTAGCTAGGGGCGTTAAACGATAGCGCTTGTTGGGAGGCAACCCAACTTTGTTTTTGTTCCTTGAATTTTTTTACTGTTTAGTAATAAATAATTCATATATCCTATGTTTAGATGTGGTTTTATGCTTTTCATTAGTGTTTGTGCCAAGTAGAACCTTTGGGAAGACTCGGGGAAAGTCTTGTTGATCATGCTGTAAAAAACATTAACTTTAGCGCTCATGAGAATTGCTGCCATATTTATTTGGAAAGTGCTATTTAGTTAATTCTTTTTGAAGATAATTAATAGATAAATTCCTCAGGTCCAGAAATTTATTTTAGAATTTTATGAGTTCCAGAAGTATACGTTTGATCCAGATTACTACAGACTGTTCTGTTTTTGACAGATTCTGTTTTTCATGTGTTGTTTACTTATTTTGATGAATCTATGGCTAGTAAAATAGTTTATAAATCATAGAGAAGTTGGAATACAGTGGGTTTAACACCAATATAAATAAAGAATGAGTTCATTACAGTACCTTGAAGTGGTGATTTATTTTCTTATACTAACAGAGCTTACGAGTTTTCTGTTAAGTTTTGTGTTGTGAAGTTTTCAAGTTTTGGGTAAAGATTCTATGGACTATGGAATAAGGAGTGGCAAGAGCATAAGCTTGGGGATGCCCAAGGCACCCCAAGGTAATATTCAAGTATGACCAAGAGCCTAAGCTTGGGGATGCCCCGGAAGGCATCCCCTCTTTCATCTACTTCCATCGGTAACTTTACTTGGAGCTATATTTTTATTCACCACATGATATGTGTTTTGCTTGGAGCGTCAATTTATTTTGTTAGGATTTTCTTGCCGTTATTTAGAACAATGTTTTTCATCTTTTATTCCAATAAAAGTGGCATTGATAGTCTTTACTATGCCTATGTTACAAGTCTTCATGTTGCTGTTTGAAAACAGAAAGTTTACCGCTGTTGCAATAATTCCCTAGAAAATTCAGAATGTGATAAAATGTTGAAACCTTTTTCATATTAAGCTCTGATAAATTTACTACAGTGATAATTTTCTTTCATAATTTTTGGAGCTAGGAAAGTATGGATGTTGCTGCATTCTTTACAGACTATTGTTATGATTGCATTGTTTGCATATGTTTGCTTCTTTAATGATTCTATTTGAGGATAGGACTATTAAATATGTAGAGGCATTTAGTATTAAATGTTGAATAGTAATTTTAGTTATTTGCAACAGTAGAGTATGATAAGGTTTTGTCAATGGTTTATACGAACTTATCTCACGAGTCCTTGTTGAGTTTTGTGTGGATGAAGCTTTTGAGATTTAGGGAGACCTTGATATGAGAGGAATTAAGGAGACACAAAAGCTCAAGCTTGGGGATGCCCAAGGCATCCTAAGATAATATTTCAAGAAGTCTCAAGCGTCTAAGCTTGGGGATAACCCGGTTGGCATCCCACCTTTCTTCTTCAACAACTATCGGTTAGTTTCGGTTGATCCTAAGTTTTTGCTTCTTCACATGATGTTTGCCATTCTTAGAATGCCATTTTATTTTGCTTTGATTGCTTTTTGAATAAAATACCAAGATCTGAAATTATTAAATGTTAGAGAGTCTTTACATAGCTAAATAATTATTTAACTACTCATTGATCTTCACTTATATCTTTCGGAGTAGTTTGTTGTTGCTCTAGTACTTCACTTATATCTTTTTAGAGCACGGTGGTGGTTTTATTTTATAGAAATAGAAGAACTCTCATGCTTCACTTATATCATTTTGAGAGTCTCTAAACAGCATGGTAGTTTGCTTTGGTTATGAATTTAGTCCTAATATGATGGGCATCCAAGAGGGATATAATAAAAACTTTCATATAAAGTGCATTGAATACTAAGGGAAGTTTGATACTTGATGATTGTTTTGAGATATGAGGATGGTAATATTAGAGTCATGATAGTTGAGTAGTTGTGAATTTGAGAAATACTTGTGTTGAAGTTTGTGATTCCTGTAGCATGCACGTATGGTGAACCGTTATGTGATGGAGTCAGAGCATGATTTATTTATTGATTGTCTTCCTTATGAGTGGCGGCCGGGGACGAGCGATGGTCTTTTCCTACCAATCTATCCCCCTAGGAGCATGCGCGTAGTACTTTGTTTCGATAACTAATAGATTTTTGCAATAAGTATGTGAGTTCCTTATGACTAATGTTGAGTCCATGGATTATACGCACTCTCACCCTTCCACCATTGCTAGCCTCTCCAGTACCGCGCAACTTTCGCCGGTACCATAAACCCACCATATACCTTCCTCAAAACAGCCACCATACCTACCTATTATGGCATTTCCACAGCCATTCCGAGATATATTGCCATGCAACTTTCCACCATTCCGTTATTATGACACGCTTCATCATTGTCATATTGCTTTGCATGATCATGTAGTTGACATCGTATTCGTGGCAAAGCCACCATTCATAATTCTTTCATACATGTCACTCATGCATCACTGCACATCCCGGTACACTGCCCGAGGCATTCATATAGAGTCATATTTTGTTCTAAGTATCGAGTTGTAATTCTTGAGTTGTAAGTAAATAAAAGTGTGATGATCATCATTATTAGAGCATTGCCCAGTGAGGAAAGGATGATGGAGACTATGATTCCCCCACAAGTCGGGATGAGACTCCGGACGAAAAATAAAAAAAGAGGCCATAAAAAAAGAGAAAAGGCCCAAATAAAAAAATAAAAAAATGAGAGAAAAAGAGAGAAGGGGCAATGCTACTATCCTTTTACCACACTTGAGCTTCAAAGTAGCACCATGATCTTCATGATAGAGAGTCTCCTATGTATTCACTTTCATACACTAGTGGGAAATTTTCATTATAGAACTTGGCTTGTATATTCCAATGATGGGCTTCCTCAAAATGCCCTAGGTCTTCATGAGCAAGCGAGTTGGATACACACCCACTTAGTTTCTTTTTGAGCTTTCATACAGTTATAGCTCTAGTGCATCCATTGCATGGCAATCCCTACTCACTCACATTGATATCTATTGGTGGGCATCTCCATAGCCCGTTGATACACCTAGTCGATGTGAGACTATCTTCTCCCTTTTTGTCTTCTCCACAACCACCATTCTATTCCACCTATAGTGCTATGTCCATGGCTCACACTCATGTATTGCGTGAAGATTGAAAAAGTTTGAGCACATCAAAAGTATGAAACAATTGCTTGGCTTGTCATCGGGGATGTGCATGATTTAAATACTTTGTGTGGTGAAGATGGAGTATAGTCAGACTATATGATTTTGGAGGGATAGCTTTCTTTGGCCATGTTATTTTGAGAAGACATGATTGCTTAGTTAGTATGCTTGAAGTATTATTGTTCTCATGTCAATATTAAACTTTTGTCTTGAATCTTATGGATCTGAATATTCTTGCTAAAATAAAGAAGAATTACTTAGAGAAATATGTTAGGTAGCATTCCACATCAAAAATTCTGTTTTTTATCATTTACCTACTCGAGGACGAGCAGGAATTAAGCTTGGGGATGCTAATACGTCTCCAACGTACCTATAATTTTTTATTGCTCCATGCTATATTATCTACTGTTTTAGATGTTTATGGGCTTTATTATACACCTTTATATCATTTTTTGGGACTGACCTATTAACCCAGAGCCCAGTGCCAGTTTCTGTTTTTACCATGTTTTAGGGTTTCAAAGAAAAGGAAAACCAAACGGAGTCCAATTGACCTAAAACTTCACGGAACCCTTTTTTGGAAGGAAAGAAGCCCAGAAGACTTGAAGTGCATGTAAGGTAAGCCTCGAGGAGGCCACGAGGTAGGGGGCGCGCCCACCCCGCCTGGGCGCGCCCTCCACCCTCGTGGGCCCCTCGTGGCCCCCCTGACGTACTTCTTCCGCCTATATATCTCCATATACCCTAAAAACATCCGGGAGCACAATAGATCATGAGTTCCGCCGCCGGAAGCCTCCGTAGCCACCGAAAGCCAATCTAGACCCGTTCCGGCACCCTGCTGGAGGGGGAATCCCTCTCTGGTGGCCATCTTCATCATCCCGGTGCTCTCCATGACAAGGAGGGAGTAGTTCTCCCTCGGGGATGAGGGTACGTACCAGTAGCTATGTGTTTGATCTCTCTCTCTCTCTCTCTTGTGTTCTTGAGATGATACGATCTTGATGTATCACGAGCTTTGCTATTATATTTGGATCATATGATGTTTCTTCCCCCCTCTACTCTCTTGTAATGGATTGAGTTTCCCCTTTGAAGTTATCTTATCGGATTGAGTCTTTAAAGATTTGAGAACACTTAATGTATGTCTTGCTGTGCGTATCTGTGGTGACAATGGGATACCACGTGATTCACTTGATGTATGTTTTGGTGATCAACTTGCGGGTTCCGCCCATGAATCGATGCATAGGGGTTGGCACACGTTTTCGTCGTGATTCTCCGGTAGAAACTTTGGGGCACTCTTTGAGGTTCTATGTGTTGGTTGAATAGATGAATCTGAGATTGTGTGATGCATATCATATAATCATACCCACGGATACTTGAGGTGACATTGGAGTATCTAGGTGACATTAGGGTTTTGGTTGATTTGTGTCTTAAGGTGTTATTCCAGTACGAACTCTAGGGCTGTTTGTGACACTTATAAGAATAGCCCAAAGGATTGATTCGAAAGAATAACTTTGAGGTGGTTTCGTACCCTACCATAATCTCTTCGTTTGTTCCCCGCTATCAGTGACTTTGGAGTGACTCTTTGTTGCATGTTGAGGGATAGTCATATGATCCAATTATGTTATTATTGTTGAGAGGACTTGCACTGGTGAAAGAATGAACCCTAGGCCTTGTTTCAACGCATTGCAATACCATTTACGCTCACTTTTATCATTAGTTATCTTGCTTTTTTATATTTTTAGATTACAAATACCTTTATCTACTATCCATATACCACTTGTATCACCATCTCTTTGCCGAACTAGTGCACCTATACAATTTACCATTGTATTGCGTGTGTTGGGGACACAAGAGACTCTTTGTTATTTGGTTGCAGGGTTGCTTGAGAGAGACCATCTTCATCCTATGCCTCCTATGGATTGATAAACCTTAGGTCATCCACTTGAGGGAAATTTGCTACTGTCCTACAAACCTCTGCACTTGGAGGCCAAACAACGTCTACAAGAAGAAGGTTGTGTAGTAGACATCAGAAACCACCGACAATGTAAAAGCACTCAGTGTTATGTGCTTGGCCTGCAAGAACCTTGTCTAAATCCGTGACCACTACAGGGTTTGGGGCAGCACTAAGAAGGACTCCTGGTCGAACTTGCCTCGGCCATCATCGACCTCTACTACAAAAAGATGAAGCGGGATGCCTAGAGAACAAGTCCCCTATCCTGGCATAGGGCCTGTATGTGGCAACTGGATGAACCTCACCTCAGGTTCGCGGCCAAGAGAGTGTACACATGCTATGAGATGCACAGGCGGATCGTTGACATGAGGAAGTGCCTCGTGACCCAAATCGACAAGCCCGGATCGAGCCACAAGCAGAGCAAGCGTCACAAGAAGTAGATGATGATTAGATGATTGTTTATGCTAGTTAATCATGCATGTAATATATAGCTTACTTTATTGGTGTGTGGAAATGTCATGTGTGTAGTAGCCACCTATGTAATTATGCATGTAATAGTTTACTTTGGTGTGTGCAAATGCCATGGTTGTAGTAGCCACCTATGTAAGTGGATGTTTAATTTGGTTATGCAAGCATGTCCTTATAAGTGTGTGTGTGTGTCTATATATATATATGTTGTTGTTCTATATGCAATCCCATCGCACAACACACACATCTTATTAGCAGCAACCGTCTGCGTTATTATCGGTCTTCACACACATTTCTGATTACAGACCTGTTTACCGTGTATCACACACATCTTGTTCAGTTGAACCATTTATGTTCTCATGTCTCAACGGAAACAGTTCATCCTAGTGAACCGCATGCCGTATATCGCACACACCTTCATCTGGCTGACCGTTTCTTTTGTGTTGCCTAATCACAAACAATTCATCCGATTGAACCGTATGTTGTATATCGTACACACCTCCATATGGTTGCCCGTTTATTTTGTTCCACCTCATCGCAAACAGTTAATTGAACTGAACTGTATGCCCTATGTCGCACACACAACTAAAATCTCAACTATGTTTGATGGCTCCGCCATCGCAAACATTTTGCACCTTTTTGATGGGTTTTTTACACCACCATTTGCGATTATGGCATGACACAGAGTTTTGTCGAAGGGTCTCTGATCGTAGTGTCGCGTTAGCACCACCCTACAGTAGTGACACATTGTAATTCATGGTAGAAAAGATCCAGTCATGATGCACCCAACATTAGCTACACACGATGCATAAGTCATGACAGCAGTGCTCTTAGGTTCTGGCGCTTGTTTTAGAAGGTGATGACACAACATAAAAGTAAATAGATAGTCCCTCCGCAAAGGGAAGCACTCATTTGCAGAGGTGCGAGAGCTCAAGTTTTTAAAACAGATGTAAATGATATTTTGAGACATGCACCCTTCTTCTTTACTTCATGGCCATCAGTTATCAATATCTTCCATGCTAAGCACGCTAGTGGTGGTTCCCAAGCGATAAAAGTAAAGGTCTTGACTCCATTGGGAGTTTTTGTTTGATTATTTGTAAGCTTTTTCTGTTTATAGTTTGGGACTGGGCATCCCTATTACCGCCCTTTTCTCGTGCGATGGCGAGTGAATAAACACTCGACCTGAGAATAACCGGCTTAGCATGGAAGATACCGACCACCTCCTGTCAGAATCATCCTTGCTAGACACACCTTCTTATTCATCACATGATATGAGTTTTGCTTGGAGCGTCGTGTATTATATGAGTCTTTGTTTTCTTTTTAGCTTGTCACAATCATCTTGTTTTCTTTTTAGTTTGTGACAATCATCCTTGCTGGACACACCTTTTTTAGAGGGACACACTTTTTCGTGATTTGTTAGAATACTCTATGTGCTTCACTTATATCTTTTGACCTAGGCAGTTGCTCTAGTGCTTCAATTATATCTTTTAGAGCACGAAGGCGATTAAATTTTGAAGAAATAGATGAAATCTCATGCTTCACTTATATTATTTTGAGAGTTGATAATAGCAATGGTAATTTGTACAAGATATGGATTTGGCCCCAATATGATGAATATTCAAGAAGGATATAATAAAAATGTTCATGTAGATTATTGGATATGATAAGTGTGATTCCTTGCAATAGTTTTGCGATATGGAGATGATAATATGTGAGTTATGCTAGTGAGTAATTATGATTTAGTAAGAATATTGGTGCTAAGGTTTGTGATTCCCTATGCATGGATAAAGTCAATATTTATGCAACAAAGTTATATCCTACTTATGGTGCATTATTCAGCGTTAGTTATTCTCAATGTGTGTTTATGACCGTTTTCGTTTTCCGATTGGTTGCTTCTCAATCTATTTGCTAGCCTCCATTTGTACTAATCAGGAATACTGTGTGTGCATCTAATTCCTTAAATCCAAAGTTGTGCCAAATGAGCCCACTATACCTACCTATATGCGGTACTTACATGCCATTCCAAGTAAATTTGCATGTGCTAACTCTAATCATTCAATCCGTTTTGTATGCCCATACCGCTCATGAAGCAATAGGGGTGGTCAATATATTTCATGCTAGATGGGTCATTCTCACGATGAGTATTTATTCACTTCTCATTGCACGAGAAAGTGGCAGGTAATAGGGATGCCCAGTTCCAAAATGAACTGCAATGAAAAGGAAAATAAAATAAAATAATAAACTATCCATTGGAAAGTCGAAAGTTTAGAAGGCGCCCGTGGATACGGCTAGCCATGGATTGTGAAAGAATGGTGGAGGAGGAGTAAACTTTAGTTTCTTTTTAGGAACCGCCCATAATTTTTCTAGCATGGGAGATATTTGAAACTTTCGTTCGTGACGTTGACAGGAAATGCATGCCTCTCAAAAAAATTTATCTCTATTTTAAACTTTTAGCTCTGGCACCTCTACAAATCTCTACTTCCCTCTGTGAAGGGCCTATCTATTTTACTCTTATGCATTTTTATTTTTATGTTGAGTCTCCATCTTCTCTTATAAAGCACCAACTAGAGAGCACTATTATCATAATTTTGCATTGGGCATAGTTAATGTTGAGTGTGTTTGATGAATGGAACAATGACTGAGCATAATGGGCTAGGGATAACTTTCTTTAGTATTGATAGTTTGAAAGACATGGTTCCTTGTTAGTATGCTTGAGTATTTATATCTTCATGTTAAACTATATACTATTGCTTTGAATCACTGGAATCCAAATATCCATGCCACAAAATAAAAGATTATATGATGAATATGATAGGTAGCATTCCACATCAGAAGTTCCGTTTTTATCATTTACCAACTCGACGACGAGCAAGAATTAAGCTTGGGGGATGCTGATATGTCTCCAACGTATCAATCTTGGATGCCTTATTCGCATTTACAAGGAGTTATACATCATTTTTTGGGACTAACCTATTAACTTAGTGCCCAGTGCTAGTTGCTGGTTTTTTCCTAATTTTGGTTTTCCAGAATATCAGTAGCAAACGAAGTCCAAATGCCACAAAACTTTTTGGAGATTTTTCTTTGGACAAAAGAGACCCTAGAAGCTTAGGGAGAGGGCCAGAAGATGGAGGGGTCCACGAGGTAACATGGTGCGCCCAGGGGGTGGGCGCACCCTGGTGGCTCGTGGGCCCATGTTCACCTGTTTCACCTAATTCCGCCTCTATAAATTCCCTAAAACTAGGAAACCAACAGAGAGCCAGCCAAAATACTTTTTCCACTGCTGCAAGTTCCTGTTCTCGAGATATCCTATCTGGAGGCCTTTTCTGGCACTCTACTAGAGGGGAAATGAATCATGGAGGGGTTCCACATCAACCTTGTTGCCCTTCCGATGATGTGTAAGTAGTTTGCCACATACCTACATGTCCATAGTTAGTAGCTAGATGGCTTCTTCTCTCTTTTTGATCTTGAATACAATGTTCTCCTTGATGTTCTTGGAGTTCTATTTGATGTAATCACTTTTCGAGGAGTGTTTGTTGGGATTCGTGAAATACGACATATATGGTAGTAGGGGTCCTAAGCTAAGCGTCTTGGACCAATGGTAACATAGACACATGATTTTAGCCAAGTTCAGGCTCTTTGGAAGAGATAATACCCTACATCCTACATTTGATTGTATTCATATGGTTGTAATACAGAGTACATGTATCTACCACGAGATTGTTCTAATGAATATGAGTTCATCTATCAACTAGCCTAGCCTCGGTTTATATATGCATCAAAGACCTAGGGTTTAGAAGAGTCCTCATCTTCTGCGCAAAGTCATGTGGAGTCTTCCTTGTAGGCGTCGTGGTCTGCCCCAAGTGGCCCATTAGTGAACCGCCATGGGGGTCCTCGGCCCAACTCACCTGTCGGGAGATGACGTGGTGAGTACCCCCTAGTCTAGGACACCTTCAATAGACCCCTGAATTGGTATTCAAGTTGGGGGTGCTCCTCGGTTCTTCTGAATTGTTCTTCGTCTTTGGTCGTCGGTCTTGAAAAATGGTTCAACAAATAATCTCATGTCCGATCTCAAGGATCACTGGGGTGTATGTCAGATTTCGGGTTCCGGCAGACCCTTGAGGTTCGAACACTGGGGTGCGCTCAGAGATCTCTCCCCTACTGATCTACGTCTGATCTCCTCATGTGATCTAAGATGGAAACAACGAACGACACAAGGGACACGAGGTTTATACTGGTTCGGGCCACCGTTGTGGTGTAATACCCTACTCCAGTGTGTGGTGTGGTGGATTGCCTCAGGGGCTGCTGATGAACAGTGCAAGGGAAGAACAGCCTCGCAAGAGGTGTTCTTGAGCTGGTGCGATGAACTGCTAGGGTGAGTTCAGTCGCCTCTCTCTCTCTCTGCTACGGCTCTACCAGATTTCTAGATGTCCCTCTACTCTGTGTGGCTAGTTCTACTTATAGAGGCCCTGGGCCTCTCCCCAAATAATGAGCGGGAAGGGCGCCAACAATTGGCCATTTTGAAGGGGAACATCTAGTACAAGTTATCCTGACCAAAGGTGGTCTTCGGCTGCCAAAAGTAATGGTGATGACGCCGTCTTGGGCTCCACGGTGACCTCCATCCTGCCGCTCTGCTGGTCTTGGTCTCGTTGCACCGGAATGGTAACCTTTGCCCGATGCCTTGGCCTGTGCTTTCCCCCTTTGCACCGAAGGGGAAACAAGGACACTGCGGAGGCCGGCGCCTGCCTGGTCTCGATCGTCATGGCTTGCGTCACGGGCTCCTCGCGAGGTACCCCTGCCTTGATCTCTCCGCCTCCTCACGAGCCTGCCTGATGAGGTCGCCTCAGAGGAAGCTTCCTGTCGTCCGCTCCGCGAGGCTTGGCCCCTCGCGAGGGTCTTGAGCTTGAGCTGATGAAGATGGGCCGCGCTGGGCCCCCACTTGAGCCACGCCGCAGGCCGTAGATAGGCAAGTCTGGGGACCCCCATTCCCAGAACACCGACAGTAGCCCCCGGGCCCAAGGCGCGCCCGGGCTTGGCCTAGCAGGGAAGCGAAGGGGCAAGCGCGAAGCACCGTGGGCCCCAAAAGCCTGCGGCCATGGGCGCCGCGTGGTGATTGATTGGACGTGGGCGACTGCGCTTCCCCACGACGCCTCGGCGACCGCATGACTTGACAAGTCCCTGCATGCAGAGAAACCGGTCATGATTACCTGCGATCATGGTGCCCGACGGTTGGCCTCCTCCGGCTATAAGTACGGGGCTGGGCGAGCCCCTTCAGTCCATCCCTTGCTGCCGCTCCTTTCCTTCTTCTTCCTCGTTCTCGCTTCTCCTTACACCAATGGCACCAATCCGTCGGTTTTCTGCAGAAGAGAAGGGAAAGGCCCCCCGGGAGGGTCCTGACCCACTTCCGCCAAAGAAACGGCTGGTCCTCTGCCACCGAGATGTGTGTGCTCAGCCGGAGGCACTGAGGCCCAGGTACGAGCGGCTATCGCCTGGGTATCCGCTACCCTTGTACGCCCGCGTCGTGGGTCCTGGGGGAGAAGGCGTCGAGCGACATCGACGTTGCCGCTGTCGACGCCGGTGAGTCACGGTGGTGCGCGTCGTTCCTCCTAGAGTCCACGCCGAGCGCTCCTCTCGCGAGCTCGTGCTCCATGCCGCCATGCCTCCGAGCTCTTGGATTCGCCTTCCTCCCTCCTTCGCCTTCGAGATGCCGCCGAGCGGGGCTCTGGAGCTTTGTCTGCAGCACGCTGACTGTGGTACCCTTGCGACTGGAGCGGAGGTCGCGATCGTCGCTCCGGGCAAGGTCTTCATGACCCGGGGCTGGGGTGAAATCGCTTGGGTCTGCCGGACGGTAGGTGCCCTCGTAATTCATCTTGAATACGACAACGCCTCCCTGATGTTCTTCAAGGTCTTCGACGCTGAAGGGCGCCGGCTGGAGTGCTGCCCCAGGGAGAGCGGCAGGGGCAACGAACTGGCGAGGACCTGGCCCGCCCATCGGCCCTCCAGCAGCTCCTTAGGCAGCAGCGGAGGAGCTGGGGAATCCAGCGGCTCCCCCGAGCTCCTCGCGACTCCGGAGATGAGCGATGACGGCTACGAGCCCCCGAGCACGCACCATGCTCGGAGCAGGGCAGCTGCGTCGAGCCGCCGACGATGGGGTTGGCGTCGATGTTGGGCAGCCCACTGTTGATGATGGCATCCCTGGCGGAGGTGCGGGCGATTAGCATTCCTTAGGATTAGTACTCTTGTTCCCTGTGAGGAATCAAAGCAACACCCCGTGGGGGTATGTAAGGCGTCTGCCATGTCTTTTATGAATATTATATCCTTAATATGAATCAATGCGAGGTGCTTGTCCTGTCTTGGCTCGGCTCCCCCTTCCTATCCTCACGAGGACTTGGCGCTCTACGCTGATAGCTCCCAGTCCCCAGGCAGGCTTCAGCCGTCGCTGGTATGCCAGGTCGCGATGCTGTGGTCAAGGCCAGGAGGTGAGTGGCCCGAGGTCCGGTAAGAGCCCCCGAGTGACGATGCTCGGGAGGTCCCCTTTAGCACTCAGGCAGCCCTCGCTAGGTGAGAAAGGAAGGCAACGTCACCATGACAGAGCCGCACTAGGCGAGGGTTTGGCGCTGCATTGGTCCAACTCTTGTAAGGGCGTGACTTATCTCTTGAGTCTGGTGTAGTTCCTCGACGAAGCGCCTGGCCCGAGCGGTGGCAGCTGAGGCGCTGCTGGGTTAGGTCCTCGCGAGCTTCTTCCCACTCCCCTGCACTTTCCTTATTGCTCTACGTCCACAGGTCTCGGCCCTCGAGCGAGCTCAGCCGCCGCTGGTATGACAGGTCGCGATGTCGTGGGTCAAGGCCAGGGGTGAGGGCTGGAGAGCCAGTAGGAGCCCATGAGTCACGATGCTCAGGCGCCCCCTTTTAATGTGCAAGCGGTCCGTGCTGGAGAGAGGGAGAGACAGCTCGCGATGTGCCTAGCGTTGCTCCTGGAGTAGGTCCTGCACACCAATCATGAAGAGAAACAAGACCTGTCATTACGGTTGCCAGCCAACCTTTGTCGCTCCGGGGAAGTGATTGGGGCACTGAGGGCCTGGTGAGGTGGCGCCTTGCGGGGCTGCCGCGGCCAGAGCTCGACCACTCAAATTTATCGGCGTTGCAGGGACGGACCCGTGCGCAGATGTCGTGCCAGAGCGAGCAGCTCCATAGGTAGGCGTCAATCGAGCAGGCGATTAGGCCAGGTGTGTTAAGCACGCAGGAGGAAATTCATTTAAATATACATGAGAAAAGCGAACGCCGCTGAGCCAGGCCCGAGCAGCTCGGGGATGACGCAGCCCGAAGGGGCGCCCATAACAAGGTAAGTAAAGAGCATAAGCAAAACAGATACATGCCGCAGGGACAGACCCACGCGACCTGGGAATAATGCGGCCCTGTGGGCGCTCCCAGCTAAAAACGGAACTTAGAAAGATGTCACCTGCTGTCGTCGTTTGAAGATGGGGTGATGGTGAAGAAGCAGGCGATGCGCGGTGAAGACGTCGATCCTTACGCGCCCCCAGGCCCAGGAGCCTCGGGAGGCTCCGGGGGCACTGGTGGGTTTCCGAGGGCCTTCTCCATCTCCGCTAGGACCGCACCATGCCTGACCTCCTGAGCCTCCAGAATGCTCCTCAGCAGGCGCTGATGAGCGGCGACCGCGTTCGGCAGGCCAAAAGGCATGCGAACGTAACTGTGAGCTGGACCCTCGCAACACCCCACGCGCGAAGGCCAGAGGCGCTCCTGAGACGCGGCTCGGTTGAGCCCTGGCACGTCGACGCAGACACGCAACCCACCATCCTTGCCTGGATGTGGGGCCATGGTGGGCAAGCGGTGGCTGCCGCGCATGACTCTCGACTCCTGTAGCTCCTGAGTGTTGCTTGCGATGAACTCCTGACGATTTGGTTTTCCTTGCCTTGTACCTTCCTGAGGGAAACGTGCCTGGAAGCACCCCTCCAAGTGGTGTGTAACACCCCGGATATAACTTTCCCAATTTGTACTCCAACTCTTGTCGTTTCGGCGTTAAGTTATTTTATTTTTCTCGGGTTCGGGTTCTTTGTCTCCGTGTGTTGTTATTGTTGTCATGCATCTCATATCATGTCATCATGTGCATTGCATTTGCATACGTGTTCGTCTCATGCATTCGAGCATCTTCCCCGTTGTCCGTTTTGCATTCCGGCGCTTCGTTCTCCTCCGGTGGTTGTTTCTACCTTTCTTTCATGTGTGGGGATTAAACATTTCTGGATTGGACCGAGACTTGCCAGGCGGCCTTGGTTTACTACCGGTAGACCGCCTGTCAAGTTTCGTATCATTTGGACTTCGTTTGATACTCCAACGGTTAACCGAGGGACCGAAAATGCCTCGTGTGTGTTGCAGCCCAAAACCCCTCCAATTTGGCCCAAAACCCACCTAAACCTGCTCCATCACCTAGAGCGTTCGATCACGATCGCATGGCCGAAAACCGCACCTCATTTGGACTCTCCTAGCTCCCTCTATGCCTATTTATACCTCCCCCATTCCAAATCCGGACGAAACCCTAGTCTCCTTCGTCTCCACGCGCCGCCGGACAAAAATTGCCGCCGACGGACACGTCCGACCTGCCCCCGCCGCTGCCACGTGTTGCCACGCTGTTGGTCCGCGCCCCGCGGGACCGCATCGCCGCTACCTCAGTCCCGCCGGCCCGTTCGGCCCGGCCGGGGCCCCCGAGGCCCTTCTCCCGGGCGCCCCGCGCCTCCTCGTCTCTCCCTCGGCCGCCGCCAGGCCGGCGCGCGCGCGCCGCCGCCCGCTTCCCGGCCCGGCCACCGCCCGCACCGGCCCCGCCCGCTCCGGCCGTCGCCAGCCGCCGGCGCCCCGCGCCATGGGAGCCCCGCCGCCATCGTCCTCGCCCGGGCCCGGCGAGCCCTTCCTCTCCTCCGGCCGGACTCCGGCGACCTTGAGCCTCTACTCCGGCGAAGATTCCGGCATTCCTCGATTTCCGTGCCCGATCCGTGAAC
>NC_041390.1:488153775-488172144 GCF_002162155.2 Triticum dicoccoides | reverse complement strand
GGGACCGCATCGCCGCTACCTCAGTCCCGCCGGCCCGTTCGGCCCGGCCGGGGCCCCCGAGGCCCTTCTCCCGGGCGCCCCGCGCCTCCTCGTCTCTCCCTCGGCCGCCGCCAGGCCGGCGCGCGCGCGCCGCCGCCCGCTTCCCGGCCCGGCCACCGACCGCACCGGCCCCGCCCGCTCCGGCCGTCGCCAGCCGCCGGCGCCCCGCGCCATGGGAGCCCCGCCGCCATCGTCCTCGCCCGGGCCCGGCGAGCCCTTCCTCTCCTCCGGCCGGACTCCGGCGACCTTGAGCCTCTACTCCGGCGAAGATTCCGGCATTCCTCGATTTCCGTGCCCGATCCGTGAACAGTAAACCCTAGGGTGATTTTTCTCTAAGTCCCGAAATTCTCAGATCCAAGTGCTCATGTTCATAGCCCCGTAACTTTGCAGCCGTAGCTCCGATTCATGCATATAGCATATCAAAATGTTCATCTCAGAGAGTACATCATTTCATTCTAGTGCATCATTTTCATTTGAGTTCATCTTGATGCCCGAAATGCTGTTAGAAGAGGGCTATTTGAGTTAATTGTCAGATCTGCTACTCCATTTAGGTTTTTGTCATTTTTGCCATGATTAATGTGTGCATGATATGCCCTGATGCTCTACATATGTTTTGTTAAGGGTTTTGTCATCTTTCCAGAGGTGCAACCCATGTTTTTTTGTGATGTGTGTGGTGACTAGTACAAGCTTGCAAAGTGGTGCACTTGTTAATTCTGTTTTCAGGGACTTAGCAATTCCACTAAGTCCTTGATCTGTTTGTCTCATGATGCCATATGTTCATGTTGTTTCCTAGTGATCCGTGCCTCTTTTGAGGATGATCAGTAAGGATGTTTTCTTAATATTGTAGTGTTCTATCAATCCATGTCTTTGTTTGCAATTATGGAGCACCCTAGCTTGAGTCAATCAAGCTCTACTTTTTCTACTTTGTGAATCTGGGCAGATTGTCAACTTGTTTGCAATTTTGCCGATGATGTTGTAGTTGGTCCGTGCATGATATGTTATCGTTCTTGCCATGTCTAGCTTTCATTTTGTGTGTTCTTCGTGGATGTATGCTTGTCTTGTCATGACTTGTACCATAGTGAGTGCATCGAGCTCGTGAACATGCCTATTTGAGTTATGTTTCAGCATGTGTCAGTTTTCACCAAGTCTGAAAACTGATTATGTTTTTGCTATGTTCACATGCTTGCAATTGTATTTTCTGGTCCTTTTTGGCTCAAGGTCCCTAAGGGACTTTTGTTAATCTCTTTGAGTAGCTCCATGCCATGCTTTACTTTGCCATGTTCAGGTCCTGTAGCATGTAGTTTTGTTGCTCCGAAGAGAGTACCTGATCTGAGATTCCAGACAAGTGTTAATTTCACTAAGTCTGAGATCTGTTTGCCATATGCATTTTTGCCATGCTTGTTTGAACCTGTTAATGGATGAATTGGCCGGAGCTTAGTGCTAGACTTTTGTTAAGCATCTTGAATGCATCCCTGCCATGTAATTTTTTGTCATGTTTGGGTGCTGTAGCATGTTCATCTCATTTCATTTAGATGGCTACTTGCTGTAAATCGCAGACCGGTGTCATATTTGAAACGCTTGCCTTTTCCAAACCGTAACTCCGATTCCGGCATTCTTTATATCGTTTTCAAGCGATTTCATCTCATCTTTCCAGTGGCACACTTGGAATCCAAGTTGAGGCCAGGTTCATGCATTTCCTGTCATATCTTGCATTTTGCATCCCGCATCGCATCCCGCATAGCATATCATCATTGCATCATATTGCTTGATCCTTGCACGTGGTTGATTGTGTCCTTGTTGCTTGTTTGTCTTGTTTGGGTAGAGCCGGGAGACGAGTTCGCTAACGAGGAGCCCGTTGAGTTTGCTTTTGAGGATCCAGTCAACTCTGACAACTGTGCAGGCAAGATGATCATACCCTCGAAATCACTACTATCTTTGCTATGCTAGTTTGCTCACTCTTTTGCTATGCCAATGCTACGATGCCTACCATTTGATTTCAAGCCTCCCAAATTGCCATGTCAAACCTCTAACCCACCATGTCCTAGCAAACCGTTGATTGTCTATGTTACCGCTTTGCTCAACCCCTCTTATAGCGTTGCTAGTTGCAGGTGAAGATCGGAGGCCGTTCCTTGTTGGAACATTTATTTACTTGTTGGGATATCATTATATTGCTATGTTTATCTTAATGCATCTATATACTTGGTAAAGGGTGGAAGGCTCGGCCTCTCGCCTAGTGTTTTGTTCCACTCTTGCCGCCCTAATTTCCGTCATATCGGTGTTATGTTCCCGGATTTTGCGTTCCTTACACGGTTGGGTTATAATGGGAACCCCTTGATAGTTTGCCTTGGTTAAAGCTTTTCCAGCAATGCCCAACATTGGTTTTACCATTCGCCACCTAGCCTTTTCTTTCCCTTGTGTTCTGCAGACTCAAGGGTCATCTTATTTTAACCCCCCTGGGCCAGTGCTCCTCTGAGTATTGGTCCGAACTGGGCAGCCTGCGGGGCCACCTTGGGGCAACTTGAGGGTTGGTTTTACTCGTAGCTTGACCTATCTGAGTGTGCCCTGAGAAAGAGATATGTGCAGCTCCTATCAGGATTTGTCGGCACATTCGGGCGGTGTTGCTGGTCTTGTTTTAACCTGTCGAAGTGTCTTGAAGAACCGAGATACCGAGTCTGATCGGAACGTCTTGGGAGGAGGTCTATTCCTTCGTTGACCGTGAGAGCTTGTCATGGGCTAAGTTGGGACCCCCTGCAGGGATTTGAACTTTCGAAATCCATGCCCGCGGTTATGGGCAGATGGGAATTTGTTAATGTCCGGTTGTAGATAACTTGAACCTTAACGTAATTAAAATGAATCAACTGAGTGTGCTACCGTGATGGCGGTGTTGGAGTAATGTTTGCGCAGGTTTCTCTCTAGTTTCTCGCTCGCGCTTTGCCTCCTCTTCTCACTCTCTTTTGCGAATAAGATAGCCACCTTACTTTGCTAGTCGCTTGCTGCAGCTCCACATATTTACCTTGCCTTTACCTATATGCTTAAATAGTCTTGATCGCGAGGGTGCGAGATTGCTGAGTCCCTGTGGCTCACAGATTACTATTACACCAGATGCAGGGCCTGATGATTCCACTCCAGGAGACGCGCTTGAGCTCAAGTGGGAGTTCGACGAAGACTCTCAACGTTACTATGTTTCCTTTCCTGATGATCAGTAGTGGTGCCCAGTTGGGGGTGATTGGGACCGTGTCGCATGTTGGGTTCTCTTTTATTTTGGCGCCGTAGTCGGGCCATGAGTGTTTGGATGATGTAATGTTATTTATGTACTTGATTGATGTGGCGAGTGTAAGCCAACTATGTTATCTCCCCTTTTATTATCATATTACATGGGATGTTGTGAAGATTACCTAATTTGCGACATATGCCTTCAATGCGATTATGTCTCTAAGTCGTGCCTCGACACGTGGGAGCTATAGTCGCATCGAGGGTGTTACAAGTTGGTAATCAGAGCCTTCCCCGACCTTAGGAGCCCCATTGCTTGATTGTTTTTAGCGGCCGAGTTGTGTCTAGAAAAATGTTTTGGGTCATTTAGGAATTATATATCGCAGAGTTTAGGAATTCTTTTTACTTCCCAGTCTCCTCATCGCTCCGCTAAGGCATCCTGACGTAGAGTTTTGACTCTTCTCTTCTCAAAATTCACTAAAAAAATTAGGATCACGCGGGTATCTTGGAATCGTTTCGATGGTTGTATGATGAGAACATTGTCTTGGTGCCTCCTGTCAGGGGTTTAGTGGAAGTGTCCCGGGGAGTTGAGCTCTGAGGTGTTGTCATCATAATTTTATCATTGCAGTTCTGGAATACCTGAGTTTAGTACGCCGACATCGAAAATCTCATTTATGCAGTTCTTGGTGAGATAACCTCGACGCTACCCAGTACTGGAGCGGGAGTTCGGGAGTATCGGCATAACTTGTATAACGGATGCTTTTCGAAGGTTGAGGTAGATGGTTTCCGAAGGTTTCTTGGTTATGTGTTGAAGGATGGATACAACTGGATGTAGGATTTGCTAGTTGGGTGAGATATTATGCTTCCCCTGTATCCTCAACACCTGATTGCATAACCGGAAAGGTTTAGGAGTTTCATAGGTGTATATTCTACTAGCTCTAGTTCTTCTTCCACGGATATTGGTTTGAGATTGGGATTTCTTACCGATTATTCGTTCTTGATCCGTACCTTGTTGATTTATTTCTCTACCTTAATTCTATGTGGCTTCGCAATTTATGTATATGTGACCATTTCAAGAGGAATGCATTCGTTCATTTTGTTCGGATGTGAAGACTATACGTTGCAATTCTCATTCCGTTGGATTCAGCTTCAATATTTGTCTATCAATGTGCTAATGGTGGTCAACCTCTTCAGGATGGCTCCTCCAACGCGCACGACTCCGAATCCTGATCAGCCACCACCTCCCCCTCCTCCGGAGGCATGGCAAGCTGTGATGGCCGCAACCAATGCAAACACACAGTTGATCATGCAAATTCTTCAAGAGCGCAATCAAGGCAACCAAGGGAATCAAGGCAACAATCAGAATCACTTTGCTACACTCAACCAGTTCCTTGCTAACAGGCCAAATACTTTCAGCAATTGTGTTGAGGCAACCGATGCTGACGATTGGCTAGTGGATCTGTGCAAGCATTTCAAGTGCAGTAACGTCAGACCTGAGGACTTTGTCAAGTTCGCTTCCTTCCAACTCAAAGATCAAGCTACAGAATGGTTCCAGCAGTACGAGGATTCCAGAGGTGGATGTGTTATCACTTGGGATGATTTCCGTCGAGATTTCCGAGCTCATCATATTCCTCAGAGCGTGGTTGAAAGCAAGCGTGAGGAATTCCGCAATCTGAAGCAAGGCTCTTTGTCTGTCTATGACTACAACAAGTTGTTCTAGAAGCTCGCCCGCTTTGCCAAGCAGGACGTGCCTGATGAGAAGAGCATGATATACCAGTTCCGGGGTGGTCTCAGAGAAGAAATTCAGCTAGCTCTTGTTCTCTTCGAGCCCTTGAGATACGATGAGTTCTACAACATGGCATTGAAGCAAGAGGATGCTCAGTTGAGGTGTGATGCTTCCAAGAAGCGAATCAGAGATGTTACTCCTTCTTCCTCTACTCAAGTGGCCAAGCAGCAGAAGTATTGGCTTCCTCCTCCTCTGTTCCGTTAGCCGTATCAGCAGAAGAGCAAAGGTGGCAGTGGTTCTTCCCACCCACCCAACCCGGGCTTTCAGAACAAGACTTCTTCTCAAGCTCCAAGATCGAGTGCTCCGTATCACCGTCCGCTTTCAGAGGTCACGTGCAACAAGTGCCAATAGTGTTGGGGAACGTAACAGAAATTCAAAATTTTCCTACGTATCACCAAGATCTATCTATGGAGAGACCAGCAACGAGTAGAAAGGAGAGTGCATCTACATACCCTTGTAGATCGCTAAGCGGAAGCGTTCAAGTGAACGGGGTTGATGGAGTCGTACTCGTCGTGATTCAGATCACCGATGATCCTAGTGTCGAACGGACGGCACCTCCGCGTTCAACACACGTACAGCTCGAAGATGTCTCCCACGCCTTGATCCAGAAAGGAGAGAGGGAGAGGTTGAGGAAGACTCCATCCAGCAGCAGCACAACGGCGTGGTGGTGATGGAGGAGCGTGGCAATCCTGCAGGGCTTCGCCAAGCACCTACGGGAGAGGAGGAGGTGTCACGGGAGGGAGGGAGGCGCCAAGGGCTCAGGTATGGATGCCCTCCCTCCCCTCCACTATATATAGGGGCAGGGGAGAGGGGGGAGGCGCAGCCTTGCCCCTTCCTCCAAGGAAGGGGTGCGGCTAAGAGGGGGGGGGGAGGAGTCCATCCTCCCCAAGGCACCTCGGAGGTGCCTTCCCCCTTGAGGACTCTCCCCTTTTTCCTATATCTTGGCGCATGGGCCTCTAGGGGCTGGTGCCCTTGGCCCATGTAGGCCAAGGCGCACCCCCTACAGCCCATGTGGCCCCCGGGGGCAGGTGGCCCCACCCGGTGGGCCCCCGGGACCCTTCCGGTGGTCCCGGTACAATACCGATGACCCCGAAACTTGTCCCGATGGCCGAAACAGGACTTCCTATATATAAATCTTTACCTCCGGACCATTCTGGAACTCCTCGTGACGTCCGGGATCTCATCCGGGACTCCGAACAACATTCGGTAACCACATACAAGCTTCCTTTATAACCCTAGCATCATCGAACCTTAAGTGTGTAGACCCTACGGGTTCGGGAGACATGCAGACATGACCGAGATGTTCTCCGGTCAATAACCAACAGCGGGATCTGGATACCCATGTTGGCTCCCACATGTTCCACGATGATCTCATCGGATGAACCACGATGTCAAGGACTCGATCGATCCCGTATACAATTCCCTTTGTCTAGCGGTATGGTACTTGCCCGAGATTCGATCGTTGGTATACCGATACCTTGTTCAATCTCGTTACCGGCAAGTCTCTTTACTCGTTCCGTAACACATCATCCCGTGATCAACCCCTTGGTCACATTGTGCACATTATGATGATGTCCTACCGAGTGGGCCCAGAGATACCTCTCCGTTTACACGGAGTGACAAAATCCCAATCTCGATTCGTGCCAACCCAACAGACACTTTCAGAGATACCCGTAGTGTACCTTTATAGCCACCCAGTTACGTTGTGACGTTTGGCACACCCAAAGCACTCCTACGGTATCCGGGAGTTGCACAATCTCATGGTCTAAGGAAATGATACTTGACATTAGAAAAGCTTTAGCATACGAACTACATGATCTTGTGCTGGGCTTAGGATTGGGTCTTGTCCATCACATCATTCTCCTAATGATGTGATCCCGTTATCAACGACATCCAATGTCCATGGTCAGGAAACCGTAACCATCTATTGATTAACGAGCTAGTCAACTAGAGGCTTACTAGGGACATGGTGTTGTCTATGTATCCACACATGTATCTGAGTTTCCTATCAATACAATTCTAGCATGGATAATAAACGATTATCATGAACAAGGAAATATAATAATAATCAATTTATTATTGCCTCTAGGGCATATTTCCAACAGTCTCCCACTTGCACTAGAGTCAATAATCTAGTTCACATCGATATGTGATTAACACTCAAGGTCACATCCCCATGTGACTAACACCCAAAGAGTTTACTAGAGTCAATAATCTAGTTCACATTTACCATGTGATTAACACTCGATGAGTTCTGGATTTGATCATGTTATGCTTGTGAGAGAGGTTATAGTCAACGGGTCTGAACCTTTCAGATCCGTGTGTGCTTTACAAATCTCTATGTCATCTCCTAGATGCAGCTACCACGTTCTATTTGGAGCTATTCCAAATAACTGTTCTACTTGGAGCTATTCTAAATTGTTGCTCCATTATACGTATCCGGTATCTCTACTCAGAGCTATCCGGATAGGTGTTAAGCTTGCATCGACGTATCCCTTTACGACGAACCCCTTTACCACCTCCATAATTGAGAAAATTCCTTAGTCCACTAGTTACTAAGGATAACTTTGACCGCTGTCCTGTGATCCATTCTTGGATCACTCTTGTACCCCTTGACTGACTCATGGCAAGGCACACTTCAGGTGCGGTACACAGCATAGCATACTGTAGAGCCTACATCTTATGCATAGGGGACGACCTTAGTCCTTTCTCTCTATTCTGCCATGGTCGAGCTTTAAGTCTTAACTTCATACCTTACAACTCAGGCAAGAACTCCTTCTTTGACTGATCCATCTTGAACACCTTCAAGATCACGTCAAGGCATGTGCTCATTTGAAAGTACTATTAAGCGTTTTGATCTATCCTTATAGATCTTGATGCTCAATGTTCAAGTAGCTTAATCCAGGTTTTCCATTGAAAACACTTTCCAAATAACCCTATATGCTTTTCAGAAATTCTACGTCATTTCTGATCATTAATATGTCAACAACATATACTCATCAGAAATTCTATAGTGCTCCCACTCACTTCTTTGGAAATACAAGTTTCTCATAAACTTTGCATACACCCAAAATCTTTGATCATCATCAAAGCATACATTCCAACTCCGAGATGCTCACTACAGTCCTCAGAAGGATTGCTGGAGCTTTGCATACTTATTAGCATATTTCAGGATAGACAAAACCTTTCCTCAAGAATCGTCGAGGAAACAATGTTTTGACATCCTATCTGCAAGATTTCATAAATAATGCAGTAATTGCTAATATAATTCCAACAGACTCTTAGCATCGCTACGAGTGAGAAAGTCTCATCGTAGTCAACTCCTTGAACTTGTCGAAAAACATCTTAACGACAAGTCGAGCTTTCTCAATGGTGACACATACCATCATTGTCTGTCTTCCTTTTAAAATCCATCTGCACTCAACAGCCTTACGACCATCGAGTTGTTCTGCCAAAGTCTACACTTTGTTTTCATACATGGATCCTATCTCGGATTTTATGGCTTCTAACCATTTGTCGGAATTTGGGCCCACCATCGCTTCTCCATAGCTCGTAGGTTCATTGTTGTCTAGCAACATGACCTTCAAGACAGGATTACTGTACCACTCTGAAGTAGTACGTATCCTTGTCACCCTACGAGGTTCGGTAGTGACTTGATCCGAAACTTCATGATCACTATCATAAGCTTCCACTTCAATTGGTGTAGGTGCCACAGGAACAACTTCCTGTGCCCTGCTACACACTTGTTGAAGTGACGGTTCAATAACCTCATCAAGTCTCCACCATCCTCCCACTCAATTCTTTCGAGAGAAACTTTTCCTCGAGAAAGGACCCGATTCTAGAAACAATCCCTTATTGCTTTCGAATCTGAGACAAGAGGTATACCCAACTGTTTTGGGTGTCCTATGAAGATGCATTTATCCGCTTTGGGTTCGAGCTTATCAGCCTGAAACCTTTCCACATAAGCATCGCAGCCCCAAACTTCTAAGAAATGACAGCTTAGGTTTCTCTAAACCATAATTCATACGGTGTCATCTCAACGGAATTACGTGGTGCCCTATTTAAAGTGAACGTGGTTGTCTCTAATGCCTAACCCATAAACTATAGTGGTACTTCGATAAGAGACATCATGGTATGCATCATATCCAATAGGGTGCAGTTATGATGTTCGGACACACCATCACACTATGGTGTATTAGGCTGTATTAGTTGTGAAACTATTTCCACAATGTCTTAATTCTGTGCCAAACTCGTAATTCAGATATTCATCTCTATGATCATATCATAGATATTTTATCCTCTTGTCTCGACGATCTTTCAACTTCACCCTGAAATTACTTGAACCTTTCAATAATTCAGACTCATGATTCATCAAGTAAATGTACTCAACATCCACTCAAATTATCTGTGAAGTAAGAACATAACAATATCCACTACATGCCTCAGCACTCATTGGACTGTACACATCAAAATGTATTACTTCCAACAAGTTGCTTTCTTTTTCCATCTTACTGAAAACGAGGCTTTTCAGTCATCTTGCCCATGTGGTATGATTTGCATGTCCCAAGTGATTCAAAATCAAGTGAGTCAAAACGGTCCATTTGCATGGAGTTTCTTCATGCATATACACCAATAGACATGGTTCGCATGTCTCAAACTTTTCAAAAACGAGTGAGCCCAAAGATCCATCAATATGGAGCTTCTTCATGCGTTTTATACCGATATGACTTACATGGCAGTGCCACAAGTAGGTGGTACTATCATTACTATCTTTTGGCATGAACATGTGTATCACTACGATCGAGATTTAATAAACCATTCATTTTAGGTGTAAGACCATTGAAGGTATTATTCAAATAAACAGAGTAACCATTATTCTCCTTAAATGAATAACCGTATTGCGATAGACGTAATCCAATCATGTCTATGCTCAACGCAAACACCAAATAACAATTATTTAGGTTTAACACCAATCTCTTTGGTAGAGGGAGCGTGCGATGCTTGATCATATCAAGCTTGGAAAAACTTCCAACACATATCGTCAGCTCACCTTTAGCTAGTCTCCGTTTATTCCGTAGCCTTTTGTTTCGAGTTGCTAACACTTAGCAACCGAACCGGTATCTAATACCCTGGTGCTACTAGGAGTACTAGCAAAGTACACATTAACACAATGTATATGCAATATACTTCTATCCACCTTGCCAGCCTTCTTATCTACCAAGTATCTAGGGTAATTCTGCTCTAGTGGTTGTTCCCCTTATTACAGAAGCACTTAGTCTCGGGTTTGGGTTTTACCTTGGGTTTCTTCACTAGAGCAGCAGCTGATTTGCCGTTTCATGAAGTATCCCTTCTTGCCCTTGCCCTTCTTGAAACTAGTGGTTTCACCAACCATCAACAATTGATGCTCCTTCTTGATTTCTACTTTCGCGGTGTCAAACATCGCGAGTATCTCAAGGATCATCATATATGTCCCTGATATATTATAGTTCATCACGAAGCTCTAGCAGCTTGGTGGTAATGACTTCGGAGAACCATCACTGTCTTATCTGGAAGATCAACTCCCACTCGATTCAAGCGATTGTTGTACTCAGACAATCTGAGCACAAGCACAACAATTGAGCTTTTCTCCTTAGTTTGCAGGTTAAGAAAGTCATCGGAGGTCTTATACCTCTTGACATGGGCACGAGCCTGAAATCCCAATTTCAGCCCTCAAAACATCTCATATGTTTCGCGACGTTTCAAAAAACGTCTTTGGTGCCTCAACTCTAAACCGTTTAACTGAACTATCACGTAGTTATCAAAACGTGTATGTCAGATGTTCGCAACAACCACAGACAACGTTCGAGGTTCAGCACACTGAGCGGTGCATTAAGGACATAAGCCTTCTATGAAGTAATGAGGACAATCCTCAGTTTACGGACCTAGTCCGCATAATTGCTACTATCAACTTTCAACTAATTTTTCTCTAGGAACATATCTAAACAGTAGAACTATAGCGTGAGCTACGACATAATTTGCAAAAACTTTTTGGCTATGTTCAGGATAATTAAGTTCATCTTATGAACTCCCACTCAGATAGACATCCCTCTAGTCATCTAAGTGATTACATGATCCGAGTCAAACTAGGCCGTGTCCGATCATCACGTGAGACGGACTAGTCATCATCGGTGAACATCTTCATGTTGATCGTATCTTCTATACGACTCATGCTCGACCTTTCGGTCTCCGTGTTCCGAGGCCATGTCTGTACGTGCTAGGCTCGTCAAGTTAACCCTAAGTGTTTCGCGTGTGTAAATCTGTCTTACACCCATTGTATGTGAACGTTAGAATCTAACACCCGATCATCACGTGGTGCTTCGAAACACGAACTGTCGCAACGGTGCACAGTTAGGGGAGAACACTTCTTGAAATTGTTGTAAGGGATCATCTTATTTACTACCGTCGTTCTAAGCAAATAAGATGTATAAACATGATAAACATCACATGCAATCAAATAGTGACATGATATGGCCATCATCACTTTGCTCCTTTTGATCTCCATCTTCGGGGCTCCATGATCATCATCGTCACCGACATGACACCATGATCTCCATCATCATGATCTCCATCATCGTGTCTTCATGAAGTTGCCTCGCCAACTATTACTTCTACTACTATGGCTAACGGTTAGCAATAAAGTAAAGTAATTACATGACGTTTAAGTTGACACGCAGGTCACAAATAAATTAAGACAACTCCTATGGCTCCTGCCGGTTGTCATACTCATCGACATGCAAGTCGTGATTCCTATTACAAGAACATGATCAATCTCATACATCACATATATCATTCATCACATCCTTTGGCCATATCACATCACATAGCATACCCTGCAAAAACAAGTTAGACGTCCTCTAATTGTTGTTTGCATGTTTTACGTGGCTGCTATGGGTTTCTAGCAAGAACGTTTCTTACCTACGCATGAACCACAACGTGATATGCCAATTGCTATTTACCCTTCATAAGGACCCTTTTCATCGAATCCGATCCGACTAAAGTGGGAGAGACAGACACCCGCCAGCCACCTTATGCAACTAGTGCATGTTTGTCGGTGGAACCGGTCTCACGTAAGCGTACGTGTAAGGTTGGTCGGGCCGCTTCATCCCACGATGCCGCCGAATCAAGATAAGACTAGTAACGGCAAGCATATTGAACAATATCGACGCCCACAACTACTTTGTGTTCTACTCGTGCAAAGAATCTACGCAATAGACCTAGCTCATGATGCCACTGTTGGGGAACATAACAGAAATTCAAAATTTTCCTACGTATCACCAAGATCTATCTATGGAGAGACCAGCAACAAGTAGAAAGGAGAGTGCATCTACATACCCTTGTAGATCGCTAAGCGGAAGCGTTCAAGTGAACGGGGTTGATGGAGTCGTACTCGTCGTGATTCAGATCACCGATGATCCTAGTGCCGAACGGACGGCACCTCCGCGTTCAACACACGTACAGCTCGACGATGTCTCCCACGCCTTGATCCAGCAAGGAGAGAGGGAGAGGTTGAGGAAGACTCCATCCAGCAGCAGCACAACGGCGTGGTGGTGATGGAGGAGCGTGGCAATCCTGCAGGGCTTCGCCAAGCACCTACGGGAGAGGAGGAGGTGTCACGGGAGGGAGGGAGGCGCCAAGGGCTCAGGTATGGATGCCCTCCCTCCCCTCCACTATATATAGGGGCAGGGGAGAGGGGGGAGGCGCAGCCTTGCCCCTTCCTCCAAGGAAGGGGTGCGGCTAAGAGGGGGGGGAGGAGTCCATCCTCCCCAAGGCACCTCGGAGGTGCCTTCCCCCTTGAGGACTCTCCCCTTTTTCCTATATCTTGGCGCATGGGCCTCTAGGGGCTGGTGCCCTTGGCCCATGTAGGCCAAGGCGCACCCCCTACAGCCCATGTGGCCCCCGGGGGCAGGTGGCCCCACCCGGTGGGCCCCCGGGACCCTTCCGGTGGTCCCGGTACAATACCGATGACCCCGAAACTTGTCCCGATGGCCGAAACAGGACTTCCTATATATAAATCTTTACCTCCGGACCATTCCGGAACTCCTAGTGACGTCCGGGATCTCATCCGGGACTCCGAACAACATTCGGTAACCACATACAAGCTTCCTTTATAACCCTAGCGTCATTGAACCTTAAGTGTGTAGACCCTACGGGTTCGGGAGACATGCAGACATGACCGAGATGTTCTCCGGTCAATAACCAACAGCGGGATCTGGATACCCATGTTGGCTCCCACATGTTCCACGATGATCTCATCGGATGAACCACGATGTCAAGGACTCGATCGATCCCGTATACAATTCCCTTTGTCTAGCGGTATGGTACTTGCCCGAGATTCGATCGTCGGTATACCGATACCTTGTTCAATCTCGTTACCGGCAAGTCTCTTTACTCGTTCTGTAACACATCATCCCGTGATCAACCCCTTGGTCACATTGTGCACATTATGATGATGTCCTACCGAGTGGGCCCAGAGATACCTCTCCGTTTACACGGAGTGACAAAATCCCAATCTCGATTCGTGCCAACCCAACAGACACTTTCAGAGATACCCGTAGTGTACCTTTATAGCCACCCAGTTACATTGTGACGTTTGGCACACCCAAAGCACTCCTACGGTATCCGGGAGTTGCACAATCTCATGGTCTAAGGAAATGATACTTGACATTAGAAAAGCTTTAGCATACGAACTACATGATCTTGTGCTAGGCTTAGGATTGGGTCTTGTCCATCACATCATTCTCCTAATGATGTGATCCCGTTATCAACGACATCCAATGTCCATGGTCAGGAAACCGTAACCATCTATTGATTAACGAGCTAGTCAACTAGAGGCTTACTAGGGACATGGTGTTGTCTATGTATCCACACATGTATCTGAGTTTCCTATCAATACAATTCTAGCATGGATAATAAACGATTATCATGAACAAGGAAATATAATAATAATCAATTTATTATTGCCTCTAGGGCATATTTCCAACAAATAGAAGGGTCACTATGCCAACAAGTGTTTCAACCAGAGGCGTCTTCCCCCTCCTCCTCCTGTCAGATCGGCAAGTACAGCTGTGGTCAAGCATAACCCCAAGCACGCCAAGGTCAACTTGATGAATGCAGCTCAGGCAGAGGACTCGTCAGATGTCATCATGGGTAACCTTCCTATTAATGATATTCCTGCAAGAGTTCTTTTTGACACGGGTGCATCGCATTGTTTCATGTCAAAGCCATTTTTCACCAAGCATGAGTTCATTTCTTCTCATTTGGGTAAACAAATGGATATCGTTTCTCCTGGCAAATGTTTGAGTGCAAGTCTGGAGGTGCCAGATGTTACTATCACGTTGGGTGATTACAAGTTCCTTTCTTCCCCAATGGTTCTTGGTAACTCGGATATTGATCTTATTCTCGGAATGGATTGGCTTTCTAAGCACAAGGCACATCTTGATTGCGCAGCCAGGCAGATTCAATTGACTCATTCGTCTGAGGATGTAATTGTCTTTGCTGCTCGTGATGATACCATCCATCTGTTTTCTCTTAACGAGAAGGGTGAACTCGATGCCATCTCTCAAATTCTAGTCGTTTGCGAATATCAAGACGTCTTTCCAGAAGAGCTTCCAGGAATGCCTCCGCACCGGCCAGTTGAATTCGTTATTGATCTTGAGCCTGGCATAGAACCTGTGTGCAAACATCCTTACAAGATCAGACCTGAAGAGTTGAAGGAGCTGAAGAAGCAACTCGATATTCAAGAGAAAATGGGTCTCATCCGGCCTAGTTCTTCTCCGTGGGGTTGTGGTGTTCTTTTTGTGAAGAAGAAGCATGGAACGGACCGACTTTGTGTTGATTACCGTCCATTGAACAAGAAGATCATCAAGAACAAATACCCACTTCCCAACATCAATGAGCTATTCGAACAACTCAAAGGTGCCCAAGTATTCTCCAAGCTTGATCTCCGTATGGGTTATCATCAGATTCGTATTCGTGAGCAAGATATTCCCAAGACAGCTTTCAGGACAAGCTATGGTTCATATGAATACACTGTCATGTCTTTTGGCCTTGTCAACGCTCCTCCGACTTTCTCTCGCATGATGAACTTCATCTTCAACGCCTACACCAATGACTTCGTTTTGGTCTATCTCGACGACATTCTGGTTTTCTCCGAGAACAAGGAAGATCATGCCAAGCACTTGCGTTTGGTTCTTGATAAGCTCAGGGAACATCAGTTCTATGCCAAGTTCTCCAAGTGTGAATTTTGGCTCGATGAGGTTCTTTATCTTGGTCATATCATCTCTGCCAAGGGCATTGCCGTGAATCCTGAGAAGGTGTCTGCAATTGTGAATTGGGAACCTCCTCAGAACGTGAAGCAACTCCGTAGCTTCCTCGGTCTCGCAAGCTATTGCCAAAGATTCGTTGAAAACTTTTCTAAGATCACGAAGCCTCTCTCAAATCTTCTCCAGAAGCACGTCAAGTACGTTTGGTCTCCGGAGTGTGATATTTCTTTCAACACTTTGAAAGAGAAATTGATCACTGCTCCAGTTCTCACTCCGCATGATGAATCCAAGCCGTACGAGGTCTTTTATGATGCCTCTCTCTAAGGTCTTGGCGCAGTATTGATGCAAGAGAAGAAAGTTGTTGCTTATACCTCTCGACAGTTGAAGCCTAATGAGAAGAACTACCCCACTCATGATCTCGAGTTGGCGGCAGTTGTGCATGCTCTTTTGACTTGGAGACATCTTCTATTGGGAAGAAAAGTGGACATTTTCACTGATCACAAGAGTCTCAAGTACATCTTCACTCAGCCTAATCTCAACCTCAGGCAAACTCGATGGGTCGAAATGATTCAAGAGTATAATCTGAGTATTGAGTATACTCTAGGCAAGGCCAATGTGATTGCTGACGCTTTGAGCAGAAAAGCTTACTGCAATAGTCTGATTCTCAAGCCTTATCAACCCGAGCTTTGTGAAGCCTTCCACAAACTTAATCTGCAAGTTGTTCCTCAAGGTTTCCTCGCCAACCTTCAAGTCTCTCCTACCTTAGAAGACCAGATTCGCCAAGCCCAGCTTCTTGATGCTATGGTGAAAAAGGTGAAGATTGGGATTGCCAAGAGTCAACCCAAGTACAAGTGCTACCACCTTGATGACAAGGACACTCTCTTCTTCGAGGATCGTATTGTGGTACCCAAAGGTGACCTCCGTAAAGTGACCATGAACGAGGCTCACAATTCTCTCCTCTCCATCCACCCTGGGAGCACAAAGATGTATCAGGACCTTAAGCAAGCTTATTGGTGGACTCGAATGAAGCGCGAGATTGCTCAGTTCGTGAATGAATGTGATGTCTGCAGAAGAGTGAAGGCAGAACACCAAAGGCCAGCAGGTCTCCTCCAACCTCTTGCCATTCCAGAATGGAAGTTTGACCACATTGAAATGGACTTCGTGACTGGGTTTCCAAAGTCCAAGCGTGGCAATGATGCTATATTCGTTGTCATCGACAAACTCACCAAAGTGGCTCATTTTCTACCTATCAAAGAGTCGATCACTGCAGCTCAATTGGCGGAACTCTATACCTCTCGTATTGTCTCTCTGCACGGTATTCCACAAGTGATCTCTTCAGACCGTGGCAGCATCTTTACATCCAAGTTTTGGGATTCTTTCCAGAAGGCCATGGGCACCAACATCCGCTTCAGCACAGCTTTCCATCCTCAAACTAGCGGTCAAGTCAAGCGTGTCAACCAGATTCTTGAAGATATGCTCAGGGCTTGTGTGATCTCCTTCGGCATGAAGTGGGAGGATTGTCTTCCTTATGCTGAATTCTCCTACAACAACAGTTTTCAAGCAAGTTCGGGCAAGGCCCCATTTGAAATTCTGTATGGCAGGAAGTGTCGTACCCCTCTCAACTGGTCTGAAACCGGTGAACGTCAGCTTTTGGGTAATGACTTAACCACAGAGGCAGAGGAAATGTGCAAAGTCATTCGTGATAACCTCAAAGCAGCCCAATCACGTCAGAAGAGCTACTATGATAGTAAGCACCGTGATTTGGCTTTCGAGATCGGAGATCATGTTTACCTCCGTGTCTCTCCTATGAAAGGTACTCGTCGCTTCGGTATCAAAGGGAAGCTTGCCCCCAGATACGTGGGACCTTTCAAGATTGTCAGCAAGAGAGGCGACCTCGCCTATCATCTCGAGCTTCCTTCGAACTTTGCAAATGTTCATGACGTGTTCCATGTCTCTCAGCTCCGAAAGTGCTTCAAGACTCCTGACCACACAGTCAACTTCGAGGACATTGAGCTCCAAGAAGATCTCTCTTATCGTGAGCACCCAGTTGCTATTCTTGAAAAGACTGAATGCAAGACTCGCAACAAGTCAATCAAATTTCTCAAAGTCAAGTGGTCACACCATTCCGACCGTGAAGCTACCTGGGAACGCGAGGATCACCTCCGTTCTGAGTACCCGGCGTTCTTTCAGTCCTAGATCTCGAGACGAGATCCTTTCGTAGTAGTGGAGTGTTGTAACACCCCGGATGTAACTTTCCCAATTTGTACTCCAACTCTTGTCGTTTCGGCGTTAAGTTATTTTATTTTTCTCGGGTTCGGGTTCTTTGTCTCCATGTGTTGTTATCGTTGTCATGCATCTCATATCATGTCATCATGTGCATTGCATTTGCATACATGTTCATCTCATGCATTCGAGCATTTTCCCCGTTGTCCGTTTTGCATTCCGGCGCTTTGTTCTCCTTCGGTGGTTGTTTCTACCTTTCTTTCATGTGTGGGGATTAAACATTTCCGGATTGGACCGAGACTTGCCAGGCGGCCTTGGTTTACTACCGGTAGACCGCCTGTCAAGTTTCGTATCATTTGGACTTTGTTTGATACTCCAACGGTTAACCGAGGGACCGAAAAGGCCTCGTGTGTGTTGCAGCCCAACACCCCTCCAATTTGGCCCAAAACCCACCTAAACCTGCTCCATCACCTAGAGCGTTCGATCACGATTGCGTGGCCGAAAACCGCACCTCATTTGGACTCTCCTAGCTCCCTCTATGCCTATTTATACCTCCCCCATTCCAAATCCGGACGAAACCCTAGTCTCCTTCGTCTCCACGCGCCGCCGGACAAAAATTGTCGCCGACGGACACGTCCGACCTGCCCCCGCCGCCGCCACGTGTCGCCACGCCGTTGGTCCACGCCCCGCAGGACTGCATCGCCGCCACCTCAGTCCCGCCGGCCCGTTCGGCCCGGCCGGGGCCCCCGAGGCCCATCTCCCGGGCGCCCCGCGCCTCCTCGTCTCTCCCTCGGCCGATGCCTTCCGCCG
>NC_041390.1:488129304-488153317 GCF_002162155.2 Triticum dicoccoides | reverse complement strand
GCACGCGCCGCCGCCCGCCGCCCGGCCCGGCCACCGACCGCACCGGCCCCGCCCACTTCGGCCCTGGCCAGCCGCCGGCGCCCCGCGCCGTGGGAGCCCCGCCGCCATCGTCCTCGCCCGGGGCCGGCGAGCCCTTCCTCTCCTCCGGCCGGACTCCGGCGACCTCGAGCCTCTACTCCGGTGAAGATTCCGGTGTTCCTCGATTTCCGTGCCCGATCCAGATCCGTGAACAGTAAACCCTAGGGTGATTTTTCTCTAAGTCCCGAAATTCTCAGATCCAAGTGCTCATGTTCATAGCCCCATAACTTTGCATCCGTAGCTCCGATTCATGCATATAGCATATCAAAATGTTCATCTCAGAGAGTACATCATTTCATTCCATTGCATCATTTTTATTTAAGTTCATCTTGATGCCCGAAATGCTGTTAGAAGAGGGCTATTTGAGTTAATTGTCAGATCTGCTACTCCATTTAGGTTTTTGTCATTTTTGCCATGATTAATGTGTGCATGATATGCCCTGATGCTCTACATATGTTTTGTTAAGGGTTTTGTCATCTTTTCAGAGGTGCAACCCATGTATTTTTGTGATGTGTTTGGTGACTAGTACAAGCTTGCAAAGTGGTGCACTTGTTAATTCTGTTTTCAGGGACTTAGCAATTCCACTAAGTCCTTGATCTGTTTGTCTCATGATGCCATATGTCCATGTTGTTTCTTAGTGATCCGTGCCTCTTTTGAGGATGATCAGTAAGGATGTTTTGTTAATATTGTAGTGTTCTATCCATCCATGTCTTTGTTTGCAATTATGGAGCACCCTAGCTTGAGTCAATCGAGCTCTACTTTTGCTACTTTGTGAATCTGGGCAGATTGTCAACTTGTTTGCAATTTTGCCGATGATGTTGTAGTTGGTCCGTGCATGATATGTTATTGTTCTTGCCATGTCTAGCTTTCATTTTGTGTGTTCTTAGTGGATATATGCTTGTCTTGTCATGACTTGCACAGTAGTGAGTGCATCGAGCTCGTGAACACCTACTTGAGTTATGTTTCAGCATGTGTCAGTTTTCACCAAGTCTGAAAACTGATTATGTTTTTGCTATGTTCACATGCTTGCAATTGTATTTTCTGGTCCTTTTTGGCTCAAGGTCTCTAAGGGACTTTTGTTAAGCTCTTTGAGTAGCTCCATGCCATGCTTTACTTTGCCATGTTCAGGTCCTGTAGCATGTAGTTTTGTTGCTCCGAAGAGAGTACCTGATCTGAGATTCCAGACAAGTGTTAATTTCACTAAGTCTGAGATATCTTTGCCATATGCATTTTTGCCATGCTTGTTTGAACCTGTTAATGGATGAATTGGCCGTAGCTCAGTGCTAGACTTTTGTTAAGCATCTTGAATGCATCCCTGAAATGTAATTTGTTGTCATGTTTGGGTGCTGTAGCATGTTCATCTCATTGCATTTAGATGGCTACTTGCTGTAAATCGCAGACCGGTGTCATATTTGAAACGCTTGCCTTTTCCAAACCGTAACTCCGATTCTGGCGTTCTTTATATCGTTTTCAAGCGATTTCATCTCATCTTTCCAGTGGCACACTTGGAATTCCAAGTTGAGGCCAGGTTCATGCATTTCCTGTCATATCTTGCATTTTGCATCCCGTATCGCATCCCGCATAGCATATCATCATTGCATCATATTGCTTGATCCTTGCACGTGGTTGATTGTGTCCTTGTTGCTTGTTTGTCTTGTTTGGGTAGAGCCAGGAGATGAGTTCGCTAATGAGGAGCCCGTTGAGTTTGCTTTTGAGGATCCAGTCAACTCTGACAACTGTGCAGGCAAGATGATCATACCCTCGAAATCACTACTATCTTTGCTATGCTAGTTTGCTCGCTCTTTTGCTATGCCAATGCTACGATGCCTACCATTTGATTTCAAGCCTCCCAAATTGCCATGTCAAACCTCTAACCCACCATGTCCTAGCAAACCGTTGATTGGCTATGTTACCGCTTTGCTCATCCCCTCTTATAGCGTTGCTAGTTGCAGGTGAAGATCGGAGGCCGTTCCTTGTTGGAACATTTATTTACTTGTTGGGATATCATTATATTGCTATGTTTATCTTAATGCATCTATATACTTGGTAAAGGGTGGAAGGCTCGGCCTCTCGCCTAGTGTTTTGTTCCACTCTTGCCGCCCTAGTTTCCGTCATATCGGTGTTATGTCCCCGGATTTTGCGTTCCTTACGCGGTTGGGTTATAATGGGAACCCCTTGATAGTTCTCCTTGATTAAAGCTTTTCCAGCAATGCCCAACATTGGTTTTACCATTCGCCACCTAGACTTTTCTTTCCCTTGGGTTCTGCAGACTCAAGGGTCATCTTATTTTAACCCCCCCTGGGCCAGTGCTCCTCTGAGTGTTGGTCCGAACTGGGCAGCCTGCGGGGCCACCTCGGGGCAACTTGAGGGTTGGTTTTACTCGTAGCTTGACCTATCTGAGTGTGCCCTGAGAAAGAGATATGTGCAGCTCCTATCGGGATTTGTCGGCACATTCGGGCGGTGTTGCTGGTCTTGTTTTAACCTGTTGAAGTGTCTTGAAGAACCGAGATACCGAGTCTGATCGGAACGTCTTGGGAGGAGGTCTATTCCTTCGTTGACCGTGAGAGCTTGTCATGGGCTAAGTTGGGACCCCCCTGCAGGGATTTGAACTTTCGAAAGCCGTGCCCGCGGTTATGGGTAGATGGGAATTTGTTAATGTCCGGTTGTAGATAACTTGAACCTTAACGTAATTAAAATGAATCAACTGAGTGTGTTACCGTGATGGCCTCTTCTCGGTGGAGTCCGGGAAGTGGACACTGTGTTGGAGTAATGTTTGCGCAGGTTGCTCTCTAGTTTCTCACTCGCGCTTTGCCTCCTCTTCTCGCTCTCTTTTGCGAATAAGATAGCCACCTTACTTGCTAGTCGCTTGCTGCAGCTCCACATATTTACCTTGCCTTTACCTATAAGCTTAAATAGTCTTGATCGCGAGGGTGCGAGATTGCTGAGTCCCTGTGGCTCACAGATTACTATGACACCAGATGCAGGGCCTGATGATTCCGCTCCAGGAGACGCGCTTGATCTCAAGTGGGAGTTTGACGAAGACTCTCAACGTTACTATGTTTCCTTTCCTGATGATCAGTAGTGGTGCCCAGTTGGGGGTGATTGGGACCGTGTCGCATGTTGGGTTCTATTTTATTTTGGCGCCGTAGTTGGGCCATGAGTGTTTGGATGATGTAATGTTATTTATGTACTTGATTGACGTGGCGAGTGTAATCCAACTATGTTATCTCCCCTTTTATTATCATATTACATGGGATGTTGTGAAGATTGCCTAATTTGCGACATATGCCTTCAATGCGATTATGTCTCTAAGTCATGCCTCGACACATGGGAGCTATAGTCGCATCGAGGGTGTTACATGGTGCCCGAGCGCCTCCCTCACGACCTCGGCAAGGTCAGTGGCTCTCCAAGAAAGAGCCCCCGAGCCCTGCTTGAGGAGGGCGCCGAGCGCACCTTCCTATGCGAGAGAGGGTGGCGCTCCCTGATTGGGCGCAGATCCTGACCCAACACCTCCGGAGGCGCCTGCCTCCTTATGGCTTAGGCCATGCGAAACCTTCTTCTTCTTGGGGGTCGCCTCGGGAAGTCTTCCGTTTTTGTGGTCCGGGTCTTCGATTGCTGCAGCTTGGAATGCGTGCTCGAGTGAACACACTATGTCCCTTTCTTCACAGGGTACGGTGATGATTCCACCGCTTCCTGGCATCTTGAGGACATTGTATCCATGGTGAGTCACTGCCATGAACTTGGCCAGGGCTGGGTACCCGAGGATGGCATTGTATGGCAGACGGATGTGGGCGACGTCGAAGTCGATGAGCTCGGTGCGGTAGTTGTTACGCTGCCCAAAGGTGACTGGAAGGCGAACCTGCCCTATCGGAACAGTGGAACCATCAGTGACTCCTGAGAATGGCTTGGTTGGCTGAAGTTGATTGTACGGCACTTGGAGATTGTCGAACGTCTCGACGCACAGGACGTTGAGTCCTGCTCCACCGTCAATGAGGGTCATGGTGACCTGCACATTGCCGATGACTGGGGAGCAAAGCATCGGGAGGACTCCGGCCGTTGCCGCGCACTTGAGCTGATCCGATGAGCTGAACTTGATAGCACACGCAGACCACCTGAGAGGGCGCGTGGCCTCAAGCTTGGGGAGGACTGCATTCACCTCGCGAGCAAACTGCTTGAAAATGCATTGTGAGGCTGGGGCCTGCACGCCACCCAAGATGCAAGCGATTGCGCGTGGCTCCTGGAAGCCCCTAACTCCCTCGTCTTGATGTTGGTCTTCGTTCTTCCTTGGCGGTGGCGGCAGAGGAGGAAGGCCTGCGTTGCCATGCGGGCGATCCTCACGAGGCTGACCTCTCCAGCCTCCCTCGCGAGGCTGGTCCTGCCAGTGATCCTCGCGAGGTCGGTCACGCCACCCTTGGTGAGGGCCACGGTCTTCCCATCGTCTGCCACCTCTTCCTCCTCCTCGGCCATAGCCCCTGTCGTTGCGCTCGGGGCGTCGGCCGACACGTCCATCTCTCATGGCCCTGAGCTCTTGACATTCATTGGTGTTGTGGGTGTGGAGGTCATGGTACACGTAGTACCGGCTGCCCTTGGATGACTCAGGCCGATCCCTGCCTCGCTTGGTGTCTGTCTCCGCTCCAAGCACGGCAGCCCCCTTGCGCTTCACGTCCTTGGACTTGGGCTTCTTCTCTTCTGGGTCGGCAGCCGGGAGTTCGAGGAGGGAAAGGCGCCCTTCTTTAGCCTGGCGCACTTGGTCGCCAAGTTGAACAACTCCAGGGATGTGCACAGGTCTTCATGGATTGCAAGCTCCTCCTTCATCTTGATGTCGCGTACGCCATCGAAGAAGGCCGAGATGAGGGCTTCTTCAGTCACCTTGGGGGTCTTGAGGCGAGCATTGTTGAAGCGCTGGATGTATTTCTGCAGGGTTTCCCCTTGCTACTGCTTGATGCGGCGTAGATCGCTCACGGCCAGGGGCCGGTCGTGAGTGCCCTGGAAGTTGGCGATGAAGCAAGTGCGCATCTCGTCCCAGGAGCCAGGTTCAGGAGCCAGGTGCGGGCCCCGTCCTTGAGCGCCATGGGAAACCAGTTCGCCATGACCCTTTCGTCTCCGTTGGCGGCTTCGATGCACAGCTCGTAGAGCTGTAGGAACTCCGTAGGGTCCGTCGTGCCATCGTAGTGAGGGGGCAGGTCAGGCTTGAACTTGCCTGGCCATGCGACGCCGCGTAGCTCGGGGGTGAGGGCGCGGCAGCCTGCCGTGGCCACCGGTGCCTTTTGCTGGTGCTGGGCTTGTTCCTGGGGATTACCGCGCGCCGCCGCTTGGAGCAGCGCGGGGTCTTGGCGTAGAGGTGCAGGGACGCGATCTTGACGCGCCGGCACTGGGAGCGCGCGAGCACCTTCTTGGGGACGAGGGATCTCTTGGCAGCTCATTTCTTGCTACGCAGGTGCTGGACACGGAGGGTCTTGCCCTGGGGCTACGCGCCTTGGAGCCAGGGCGCCTTCTCGGGGAGGAGGTGGTGGAGGCGCCTCCTGATCCCCGCCTCCTGCGCGGAATGGAGGGCGAGGCAGTGAGAGGGACGACAAGGGGGAGCCCCCTGCGGCGCTGACGAGCTCGGTGATGCGGGCGAGCCAGTCCTCGTAGAGGTCGTCGACGGGGCGGTAGTGCAAGAGCTCTCTTGCCAGGAGCAGCGCGGCGTGCGCGTCCGTGGGGGCGCGACGGGCATGGGACGACGAAGCGGCTGGAGTCAGCGACGGTGTGGCGGTGCGGCCCTCCCGCCATATCGAAGGATGCTGGGACAAGGCCTGCTGCCCGTTCCCCGCCAAGCCAGTGGCGGCATTGGCGGCAAGCGACGGGGAATGATGAGGACATCCGCCGACGTGCGCCGTCTGGGCGACGCGGGTGGCGAGAGCAGCCCGGCGCTCGGTGCGAGCCCGATGAGCGTCAGCCATGGACACGATGGAAGATCACACGCGAACAACGGAAGAAAGATTCCGACGCTCCCACTAGCTGGCGCGCCAAATGTCAGATTTCGGGTTTGGCAGACCCTTGAGGTTCGAACACTAGGGTGTGCGCGGAGATCTCTCCCCTACTGATCTACGTCCGATCTCCTCGCGTGATCTAAGCTGGAAACAACGAACGACACAAGGGACACGAGGTTTATACTGGTTCGGGCCACCGTTGTGCTGTAATACCCTACTCTAGTGTGTGGTGTGGTGGATTGCCTCAGGGGCTGCTGATGAACAGTACAAGGGAAGAACAGCCTCGCGAGAGGTGTTCTTGAGCTGGTGCGATGAACTGCTAGGGTGAGTTCAGTCGCCTCTCTCTCTCTCTCTGCTACGGCTCTACCAGATTTCTAGATGTCCCTCTACTCTGTGTGGCTAGTTCTACTTATAGAGGCCCTGGGCCTCTCCCCAAATAATGAGCGGGAAGGGCGCCAACAATTGGCCATTTTGAAGCGGAACATCTAGTACAAGTTATCCTAACCAAAGGTGGTCTTCGGCTGCCAAAAGTACTGGTGATGACGCTGTCTTGGGCTCCACGGTGACCTCCGTCCTGCCGCTCTGCTGGTCTTGGTCTCGTTGCACCGGAATGGTAACCTTTGCCCGATGCATTGGCCTGTGCTTGCCCCCTTTGCACCAAAGGGGAAACAAGGACACTGCGCAGGCCGGCGCCCGCCTGGTGCCCACCTGGTCTCGATCGTCATGGCTTGCGTCACGGGCTCCTCGCGAGGTACCCCTGCCTTGATCTCTCCGCCTCCTCGCGAGCCTGCCTGATGAGGCCGCCTCTGAGGAAGCTTCCTGGCGTCCGCCCCGCGAGGCTTGGCTCCTCGCGAGGGTCTTGAGCTTGAGCTGATGAAGATGGGCCGTGTTGGGCCCCCACTTGAGCCACGTCGCAGGCCGTAGGCAGGAAAGTCTGGGGACCCCCGTTCCCAAAACGCCGATAGTGTATCCGAAGAGTTCATACCTCGGGCATCAGAGGAGCCCCTTTACGCTCTTGGACTTTGTCAATGCCTTGCTATTTTTATGCCACACCTCGGGTTTGAAGTTTTTCCCGTGCGGCGGTGTCCTCTTGCATCCGAGCTCTAATGCAGGACCACATCCGAGTTGTCTTATTGCAGCTGAGCTCCAACGTCGGTCTACATCCGAGGTGTCACAAATTTTCTCAATCTTAAAAAGTTTTAAAGGAGTTCAGCCGAGCTTAATGCCGAAAACGTCCTCTAGAGAGCCAACCACTTGTATCCGAGCTCTATGCTGGACTGCTTTCGAGGTGGCACACCACCTCGGCCATGGGCTGTTTTTGCGGATGTTTTTTAATTGGTGCCATTTGTTATGTGTCGACATGTATAGCCAATAGCCCTCAAGGTGTGGGTCGGCTTTCCTTCACGTGCATCTCAGATTTTAGGCCGACCCACACCTTGAGGGCTACTGGCTATACATGTCGACACATAATAAATGGCACCAATTAAAAAACATCCGCAAAACAGCCCATGGCCGAGGTGGTGTGCCACCTCGAAAGCAGTCCAGCATAGAGCTCGGATACAAGTGGTTGGCTCTCTAGAGGACGTTTTTGGCATTAAGCTCGGCTGAACTCCTTTAAAACTTTTTAAGATTGAGAAAATTTGTGACACCTTGGATGTAGACCGACGTTGGAGCTCAGCTGCAATAAGATAACTCGGATGTGGTCCTGCACTAGAGCTCGGATGCAAGAGGACACCGCCGCACGGGAAAAACTTCAAACCCGAGGTGTGCAATAAAAATAGCAAGGCATTGACAAAGTCCAAGAGCGTAAAGGGGCTCTTGACCGACCATCGGCTTCAACCTCCTCGGTAGTAGACAAGGAGTGTTTTCCCACTTTATAAAGCCTTTATGAGGGCAAAGATTTACGATAGACAAGGCAACCCGGCTATACGGTTTTATAAACAAAGGTACGCCGAGAGATATGTTATATTACTTTTTGACGTAACAAACATCTTCTGGGAAAAATAGTTCCTTTATAAGTTCCTTTTCCCAGGCTATCATGTTGACCATGATTGTGAAACCTCAACTCCAATAAATGTGGGAGGAAAATAATGAGGATTTAGTTTGGGGAATGTTCCCGAAATCTATGGTCTTTAGTGAACCATGATAGAGGAAGGAGATTAAAACAACATTAGGCTTCTAATTATGAGGAATAGAGATGATCTAGATCTAGCTCTAATTGGATCAGCTAGAACTAGAACTAGAGGAGGCTCCAAAAACTTGTGTATCTAAGAGTGCCAAAAACTCAAGTATATGTAGGTTGGAGGGGGAGGAGGAGGTGCCACACAAGGGGAAAGTTCCCCCCTTGTCCGGTCTTGAGGAAGGGGAAACTCCCTCCAATTCGGCCTCCCCCTTCCTTCTACAAGGTGGAAGGGGGCACCACCTCTTATTGGGCCCAAGTGGCCTAATATGCTTTCGAACACTTGGCCTTTTTAGGCCCGTTGATATCTGAATAAATATAAAATCCTCCTAATCATATTTAGGGCCTTTTAATATTAATTTAACATCACCGGAACTATTTCCACCTATATATAATTTATTAGTATTACCCGGTAAACCCCAAAACCCTTTTGCTGACCCCGAAACGCTTCCGGTTCCTCTAAAACTATTTCGAATAATAATGAAACTATTTCATAAATATTTCCTTATTAATCATGTCCTACAAACACCCAACATATCATGATTACCATAATATTGTGACCCAGTAGGTTCACTAAAACATAGACATGAACAAAACCCCTTTCATTCAATAACCAATAGTGGAACCATGGACGTCCATATTGATCCCTATGAGTACACGAATGCCATTCGAGTGAACCTTCAGTTATCAATTTCTATTCTCTTTGCTTCGCGTGACTTCACATAACCTGAGGTGAGATATATCGGATCCTCTTGAGTAATACACATCTTCATTATACCGCTCTCCTTGTTATCGGGTTTGTTCTTCTTTCTCATTGACATGTTCCTTCAACCCCGTGACTTAGTCACTTATGTATGGTGATACGTCTCCGTCATATCTATAATTTTTTATTGTTTCATGCCAATATTATTCAACTTTTACATACTTTTGGCAACTTTTTATATGATTTATTGGACAAATCTATTGATCCAGTGCCCAGTGACAGTCTCTATTTTCTGCATGTTTTTTCTATCGTAGAGTATCCATATCAAATGAAGTCCAAATGCCATAATTTTTTACATAGAATTATTTTGGAATATATGTGATTTTTGGGCATTGGAATCACTGCAAACGGAGGCCCACATAGCCCACAAGACACCAGGGCGCGCCAGAGGCCCCTAGCGTGTGGTGGTCGGTTGTGCCCTCCTCGAACGTCAGTTGGAGCTCTACTTCGGGCACAAGGAATCTTATATACGAAAAAAAATCGTGTTAAAATCTTAGTGCAATCGGAGTTACGGATCTCCCGGAATATAACAAACGGTTTTCGGCCAGATCTGGAACATGAAACAGAAGAGAACAGAGAGGGAGATCCAATCTCGGAGGGGCTCCGGCCCCTCCACCGCCATGGAGACCAAGGACCAGAGGGGTAACTCTCCTCCCATATAGGGAGGAGGCCAAGGAAAAATAAGGAGGGGGGCTCTCTCCCCCTCGCTTCCGGTGGCGCCGGAGTGCCACCGGGGCAATGATCGGGACGATGATCTACATCAACAATCTTGCTACCGTCAACACCAACTTTCTCCCCCTCAAAACACCCCTTCTCCCCGTTGTAATCTCTACTTAAACATGGTTCTTAACTCCATCTATTATTTCCAATGATCTATGGTTATCCTATGATGTTTGAGTAGATCCATTTTTGTCCTATGGGTTAATCGTGATCTTGGTTGGTATGATTGTATATTTTATTTATGGTGATGTCCTACGGTGCCCTCCGTTCTTGCGCAAACGTGAGGGGCCCCCGTTGTAGGGTGTTGCAATATGTTCATGGTTCGCTAATGGTGGGTTGCGAGAGTGAGAGAAGCTTAAACCCGAGTAGGTGGGCTATGGCGTATGGGATAAAGAGGAATTGATACTTAATGCTATGGTTGGGTTTCACGACCTTAATGATCTTTAGTAGTTGTGGATGCTTACTAGAGTTCCAATCATAAGTGCATATGATCCAAGTAGAGAACGTATGTTAGCTCATGCCTCTCCCGCATATAGAATTGCAAGAATGATTACCGGTACTTGTTATCAATTGCCAAGGGACAAATAACTTTGTTGTTGACAAAAACCCTTTTACTAAACACCTAACTTTTATTATCTTGCAAAGTGCTTCTAGTTTTATTCTTGCAAAATAGTTCTATCACCACACCTACAAAAGAGTTTCATACTTTTTTCCGACAAAGCAAACATCAAGTGTGCGTAGAGTTGTATCGATGGTCGATAGAACTTGAGGGAATATTTGTTCTGCCTTTAGCTCCTTGTTGGGTTCGACACTCTTATTTATCGAAGAAGGCTACAAATGATCCCCTATACTTGTGGGTTATCAAGACATTTTTCTGGCGCCGTTCTCGGGGAGCAATAGCGTGGGGTGAATATTCCCGTGTGTGCTTGTTTGCGTTATCACTAAGTAGTTTTGATTTCCTGTTCTAAGTTTTTCTCTATCTTTAGTTATGGATATGGAACACGAAATACCAAAAAAAATTAGTTGTACTTGCTACTCATGGAGATGGGGAACCTCCTAAAACCCTCGATGCTCGTTATGTGAAAAATATTATGCACTATACTTTGATAATCCCGAGAAAACCCCATTCAACTTGATAATGGGAGTAACGTTGGATCAACGTGAATACTTTAGGGATTATCGCTTGACGCAAAAAGGGAAACTTTTATGGGATCAAATTCATATGTTGCATTTGTATGCTTGGAATTTATGCTTTAGATATGATTATACTTGTTGCTCTAGGATGAATGCTCCACACCTTCCCTTTTTATGCAAATTTAATGATTATGAAACCTTAGCTTCTTATGCTAATGGTATATATGATTACTATGATGTGGAATGAATAGAAGAATTTGTTGCTTTTAAGGGTGCTTATGAAATTGAATCTTTGTTTGAAAAGTTTGAAGATTTTGATGATTCAGTTTATAGACCTGAATATTTTGCTATCCTTAAATATTGCTATGGTAATTATAAGTGCAATTCTGATGTTGATGAATTTATTGAGAAAGTCTCCACTGTCCAAGAAGAGACTAATATTTTGCAGGAGTCTATGGAAGAAGGAATTGATGAAACTGTGAGCTCATTGGATGAAAAAGATGATGAGGAGAGCGAAGAACAAAAGGAGGAAGAACGGATTAGCTACCTGTTCCCACCTTCTAATGAGAGTAACTCTTCAACTCATACATTGTTTAATTTCCCTTCGTTCTTACCAAAGGATGAATGCCATGATAATTGCTATGATCCCGTTGATTCATTTGAAATATCCCTTTATGATAAACTTGATGCTTGCTATGCTTGTGGCCATGATGCCAATATGAATTATGCTTATGGATATGAACTTGCTATAGTTCCTTATATTAAGAATGAAATTATTGCTATTGCACCCACACATGATAGTCATATTATCTTTTTGAATTCTCCCAAGTACACTATATTGGAGAAGTTTGCACTTATTAAGGATTACATTGATGGGTTGGGTTCTACCACTACACATGATGACTTTGATGAATGCAATATGCATTTACTTGCTGCTCCTACTTTCAATTATTATGAGAGAGGAACTATATCTCCACCTCTCTATGTTTCCAACATGATAAAATTGCAAGAAATCGCTTATACTATGCATTGGCCTTTACTTGATGTGCACGAATTGTTCTTGTATGACATGCCGATGCATAGGAAGAGAGTAAGACTTCGTCATTGCATGATATATGTTGCTTTGTGCTCATTACTAAATGCCAAATCATTGTTAATTAAAATTGGCTTTGATATACCTTGGGATCCGGGTGGATTCATTACTTGAGCACTTTATGCCTAACTTAATGGCTTTAAAGGAAGCGCTGCCAGGGAGACAACCCGGAAGTTTTAGAGAGTCATTTTATTATGTTGAGTTCTTTTATATAGTTTAAAAACAAAAAAAATACAGAGGGGAACACAAAACTTTTCAAAAAGGAAAGTAAAAGTGAGAGAGACAAGCATCGTTGAAGTGGGGGAGCTCCTTGAACTTTGTTCATACTCATGAAAACTTTGTGAATCTTAATTACAGAAAGTTTTCAACAAAAATAATTATCCCCTTGTACAATTCCATTGTATTATAAAAATAATGTGCCAAGGTTTGCCTTTAGGATGATTAAATTGCTTGTTGGTTTGTGCGGTGCAAAACAGAAACTTTGGCTGTAGTGCTAGATTTTACATTTTTTACTGGAACGTCAAATAGTTATGAAACCTTTTGCACTGTATTTCTATACAAAATATTTATTTATTCTAATTTTTTTAGAATTTATTGAGTTACATAAGTGTGGTGGATGTTCAAATCTTTACAGCATGTCCTGTTTTCACAGATTGTTGTTATAGCTTCATTATTTGCATATGTTTGAATTCTTCTTGAAGCCTCCTTGACTTGAGGCCATAGAATTGTGATATAATACAGTGGGTAAGGTTTGTTTATAATTATACAATAATGTTGCAGCAGTACATGATGGGATTTCATTGCCATATTCACTAACCCCGCCACTAAAAGTTTGGTTAAGTTTTGTGTGGATGAGTGTTTGAAGATCGAGGAGGTCTCAATGTGAGGAGAAGGAGGAGAGGCAAGAGCTCAACCTTGGGGATGCCCAAGGAACCCCAAGTAAATATTCAAGGATACTCAAGCGTTTAAGCTTGGGGATTCCCCGAAAGGCATCCCATCTTTCTTCAACAAGCATCGGTATGTTTTCGGATTTGTTTCGTTCATGCGATATGTGCAAATCTTGGAGCGTCTTTTGCATTTAGTTTTCACTTTTATTTTATGCACCATGTTGGTATGAGATAGTCCATGGTTTATTTATAGAATGCTCATTGCACTTGACTTATATCTTTTGAGTATGGCTTTATAGAATGCTTCATGTGCTTCACTTATATCATTTGAAGTTTGGATTGCCTGTATCTCTTCACATAGAAAACCGTTGTTTTAAGAATGCATTTTTGCTTCACTTATATTTATTAGAGAATGGTATTTTGTACAAAGAATTAAACTCTCATTCTTAACTTATATCTATTTAGAGAGTCAACAGGAATTGGTCAATTGCATGGTTAGTCATAAAATCCTACATAAAACTTATGGATCATTGAATATAATATGTTTGATTCCTTGCAATAGTTTTGCGATATAGAGATGGAATATGTGGGAGGTACTAGTAAATGGTTGTGTTTAGTAAGAATATTGGTGTTAAGGTTTGTGATTCCTGAAGCATGCACGTATAGTCTCTCGTTATGCTATGAAGTTGGAGCATGATTTATTATTGATTGTCTTCCTTATGAGTGGCGGTCGGGGACGAGCGATGGTCTTTTCCTACCAATCTATCCCCCTAGGGGCATGCGTAGTAGTACTTTGCTTCGAGGGCTAATAAAATTTTGCAATAAGTATATGAGTTCTTTATGACTAATGTGAGTCCATGGATTATACGCACTCTTACCTTTCCGCAAATTTGCTAGCCTCTACGGTACCGTGCATTGCCCTTTCTCACATCGGGGCGTGGTGCAAATTTCTCAGGTGCATCCAAACCCCGTGATATAATACGCTCTATCACACATAAGTCTTATTATATCTTCCTCAAAACAGCCACCGTACCTACATATTATGGCTTTTCCATGGCCATTCTGAGATATATTGCCATGCAACTTCCACCGCTTCCATTTGATGACTTGAGCATTCATTGTCATATTGCTTTGCATGATCATATAGCTGACATAGCAGTTGTGGCTCAACCACCGTTCATCATTTTTCATACATGTTACGCTAGATCATTGCACATCCTGGTACATGCCAGAGGCATTCATATAGAGTCATACTTTGTCATAGGTATCGAGTTGTAAATTTTATTTCTTTTGAGTTATAAGTAAATAGAAGTGTGATGATCATCATTATTCATTTTTAGAGCAGTGCCCCAGTGAGGAAAGGATGATGGAGACTATGATTCCCCTACAAGTTGGGATGAGACTCCGGACAATGAGAGAAAAAGAAAAAGAAAAAAAGAAAGAAAAAAAAGAAAAAAAAAGAAAAGAAACAAAGAGAGAAGAGAGAAGAGGCATTGTTAGTATCATTTTCACACTTGTGCTTCAAAGTAGCACCATGTTTTTCATATGGAGAGTCTCCTATGTTGTCACTTTCATATAATAGTGGGAATTTTTCATTATAGGATTAGATGCACACCCACTTAGTTTTCATAATGAGTTTCCATACGCTTATAGCTCTTAGTGCATTCGTTTCATGGCAATCGCTACTCCTCGCATCGATATCGATTGATGGGCATCTCCATAGCATGTTGGTTAGCCGCGTCGATGTGATACTTTCTTACTTTTTTGTCTTCTCTATATTTACCCCTATCATCATACTCTATTTCACCCGTAGTGCTATACCCATGGCTTGCGCTCATGTATTGTGTGAGGGTTGAAGAACCTGAAGTGCGTTAAAAAGTATGAATCAATTGCTTGGCTTGTCATTGGGGTTGTGCATGATAAATACTTTGTGTTAAGAAGACAGAAATGACAAGACTATATGATTTTGTAGGGATAGCTTTCTTTAGCGTTGATATTTTGAAAGACATGATTGTTTGTTGGGATGCCTGAGTATTGATGTCTTTATGTCAAACTATAGACTATTGCTTTGGATCACTTATGTCTTAATATTCATGCCATGACTAGACATATGATCAAGTTTTTGCTAGGTAGCATTCTACATCAAAAATTATCTTTTTTATCATTTACCTGCTTGAGGACGAACAGGAATTAAGCTTGGGGATGCTGATACGTCTCCCCCATATCTACAATTTTTGATTGTTTCATGCCAATATTATTCAACTTTTACATACTTTTGGCAACTTTTTACATGGTTTATTGGACTAAACTATTGATCCAGTGCCCAGTCCCAGTCCCTGCTTTCTGCAAGTTGTTTGTATTGCAGAGTTTCCATATCAAACGAAGTCCAAATGCAATAAAATTTTATAGATAATTATTTTGGAATATATGTGATTTTTGGGAGTTAGAATCACCGCAAACAGAGGCCCACACAACCCACAAGACACCAGGGAGCGCCAGAGGCCCCTGGTGCATGGTGGTGGGTTGTGCCCTCCTCGAACGTTGGTTGGAGATCTACTTCGGGCGCAAGGTAGCTTATATCCGGAAAAAATCTGTTAAAATCTCAGCGCAATCGGAGTTAGGGATCTCCCGGAATATAAGAAATGGTTTTCAGCCAGATCTGGAACGCGAAACAAAAGAGAACAGGGAGGGAGATCCAATCTTGGAGGGGCTCCCACCCCTCTTCCGCCATGAAGACCAAAGACCAGAGGGGGAACTCTCCTCCCATCTAGGGGGGGGGCAAGGAAGAATAAGGAGGGGGCTCTCTCCCCCTCGCTTCCGATGGCGCCAGAATGCCACCGGGGCAACGATCGGGACGACAATCTACATCAACAATCTTGCTACCGTCAACACCAACTTTCTCCCCGTCTATGAAGTAGTGTAACACCCCTTCTCCCCGCTGTGGTCTCTACTTAAACATGGTGCTCAACTCCATATATTATTTCCCAATGATCTATGGTTATCCTATGATGTTTGAGTCGATCCGCTTTGTCCTGTGGGTTAATCATGATCTTGGTTGGTATGATTGTATATTTTATTTATGGTGTTGTCCTACGGTGCCCTCCATTCTCGCGCAAACATGAGGGCCCCCCGCTGTAGGGTGTTGCAATATGTTCATGGTTCGCTTAAATCCGAGTAGGTGAGCTATGGCGTATGGGATAAAAAGGACTTGATACTTAATGCTATGGTTGGGTTTCACGACCTTAATGATCTTTACTAGTTGTGGATGCTTGCTAGAGTTCCAATCATAAGTGCATATGATACAAGTAGAGAAAGTATGTTAGCTCATGCCTATCCCTCATATAGAGTTGAAAGAATGATTACCGGCACTTGTTATCGATTGCCTAGGGACAAATAACTTTCTTGTTGACAAAAAACCCTTTTAGTAAACACCTAACTTTTATTATCTTGCAAGGTACTTCTAGTTTTATTCTTGCAAAATAGTTCTAGCATCACACCTAGAAAATAGTTTCATACTTGTTTCCGATAAAATAAAAGTCAAGTGTGCGTAGAGTTGTATCGATGGTCGATAGAATTTGAGGGAATATTTGTTCTGCCTTTAGCTCCTCGTTGGGTTCGACACTCTTATTTATCGAAGGCTACAAATGATCCCCTATACTTGTGGGTTATCATATGGACAGACGATGATGAATCCCATCACATCAAGAGGGCCCTAAGGATATCTCTCTATCATTGGAGGAGCAAATCCCATTCTCGAGGTATCTAATCCCTTGTGAAACTTTCCGATGGACATGTAAGTGTCATTATGATCATAGTGTTACAGATGACGTTTGAGCAACCCCAAAGTTCATCGTATGGTAAGAAGTGACTTTGATACTCTCAAGGTCTAAGGAACTAAATCACACATTAACTCTCTCTGTTATAATAGTTGACTTCTAAGGATATTATCTCAAAGTATGACAAACAAGTTTGGGTGCATTCAATATGATCGTTCTTCTAACTTCATATTCTCCAAGTTGTTATAGGACTATTGTTACACTTCACGATATCCTAAGATTTAGAAAACATGATCACCAACAACACGTGAGCTAGTCTTAGAGGTGAGACTGGGATCTTATTTTACTGTTTATCATCCGATTGTGCACATGAGTTTTCCACTGAATCGCATATTCCAGGATCATAACAGTTATAGCATGGAATATAAACTCTTAATTATGAATATGAAAATATTCATAATACAATATTATTGTCTCTAGGGAATATTTCCAACAATTTGGTCGTTGAAATAGATGCATGGTGTGTCTTTCGGCTTTTGCTATATTTGTAGCTAAGTGGTGTTTGTAGCAAATAGAAGTTCCATGTAGCTATGATGTTTTGCTTCCAGACAGATTGACAGAGTGAAATTTGAGTGATACAAGACCCAAAATTTGAGTGGACATGCTTTCATGCATAGATGCATTATATCTGTTTTATTAATGGACGTTTACAATCTTTATCTCCTTTTCTTTCCCTTTTGTACTCTTTTTGTGGTTTTATATGTTTATTTTCATAGGTGTACAACTAATTATATCTCATGCATGGTGACCGCAAACATTTCATCTATTGATTCTTTGTTGGGGCTACAAAGAGATTCAAATGGAGGGAAGGGGGTCTAGGCAAGCTCAATAAGCAGATTCTGGCCACTCAAGAAACTATCATCACGAAACCGAAGGAGGTGAGGGATGTGCTATAGTAGGAGAGGGCTAATCTGATTGATGAGAGGGCTCGGTTGAACGATGAGACAAATCGACCGAAGAAGAAGAGGAAAGAGCTGAAAATATGATCATTGATCTGCTCAAAGCTGGAAATGTGAATCGGCAAAAGTTTCTCAAGGTCAAGGCAATCCTAAATGAGTGAACACTAATGCTTTTTATGTTAAGTTGATTGAGTTCTTATGTATCTTATTTTTTAAACTACCATGTGCTAAGTTGATTACCTATCTAACTAGTTTAATGTGCTATTGTAAATTGATTGCCTAGCTAACCCGTCAAACTGTTGTGCTAAGTTGAGTAATGTTGTTATGTCAATTGTCATTTTGTGTCGTTGATGGAGGGGAACCCATGCCACTAGTATATTTGTTACTAGTGGTGTGGGGGGCTACATAACACCACTATTTATCAGTGGCACCATATTGACGGCGTGCCGTCAACACTCCACAAAGGTTGTTTTCCGCATGCCGCCACTAACATTTTCTACACTAGTGTTCTCTTCTGTGGCCTTAGGGTCATGGAGGCGCGGTGACCGCTAGTCCTTGCTGTTGGGAGGGCTTCTACCTCCTTTTAGGTGTTTTTTACTTGGTGTGTGGAGGTGTGTCTTCGTCGGATCTCGCAGGAATTGGTCGGTGTTTTTCTTCAGTAGGCCTGTTTGGATTATGTTTTCGTTCATTTGTGTTCATATGTCTACAGGTTGGATCTTTCCGATCTAAACATCTTTTCATCGGTGACGGTTGATGTTCTGGTGGCTGGTCTTTTGGACCTTAGTACGACGATTTTCCAACTGTCTACTACAACAATTTGTCCGACTCCGTCAATTGAGGGGCGATGACGGTGGCGTGCCTTGCTCCATTGCTTATAGTCGTTGCTAGATGGTCTACGGGCATATATGTAATTTCTTTTTTACTTCTAATTTTCTTTGTATTGTCATGGTGTTTGATGAATAGATAAGAGTTTTTTGAAAAAATACGAGCCTCTATAGGTAATCAAGCACACACAAAGATCAACTTTTACACACACGGGGTGTGAACGTCCTATTCAAACCATGAATGTTTTGGGGGTAGAGCTTAGATGTTTTTTTTTCGTCTCATCGATTTGCTCTATCTCTCTGAGGCAGCTGACTTTAATCCAACATTTGATGTTCTTTTTTCTCCCCTCATCTAGGCAATATTGTTCTTATTCCTGACCCGACTCACACCTGAACAAGTCAATTTTCTTTCGCCTTTTGACCGCGACAGCATGGCGCACCTCGTCGTCCCCATCATCAGAGAGGCCCCAACGGGCCCTTGTTGACGACTCTGTGGTCACCAGCAGTGTCCGCATCTTGAGCTCGGTGGCTATCTAACTAGAGCAGCGGTCAAAATCTAAAAATCTGGAGCGCTGCCTCGGGGCTGCCGGGGAAGTCAAACCAACGGCTTTGGAGAGCACCTCAGTGCTCTAGAGAGCCTGATCGGTCACATTAGCGCTAGTCGTCGGCTTGTGCGGAGCACGACCTCGGGGCGAAGAATGTGCGTTGCTTAGGTTTGTAAGGCGGGGTCGTCATGGCTCCGGGTAGGCAGCCGCAGGGCTGGTGTGTGTGCGTGTTTTCGTTGTAACAGCTTTGGTTAGTTTCCTTATAAACTGGCCAATTATCTTAATGAAACACCAGAACTCCTGCCGGTTGCTGTAAAAAAATCGACTGATCCAAAATAAATATTTGAGGAGCAGCAAAAGCTTGAAAGTTTCTTTCCAACTACATTTTTTTTTTGCGGGTGAACTACAAGCTTCTTCATGGTGCTGTTCTGTTTCTTCCAGTCAAAAAACCACACTTTTGAACGATATAAGAGGGGATATGGGAGCCTGCTGCTTGACTTCGAATTCTAGTTCCCAATGCGTGTAGCTCGTTGATGGTAATTTGTCTCATTTGAACTTATGGAGTATTTGCTGGTCATACACTATGCATTAATTAAAGTTAAACGGCACATTGTTGGTTGTAGTTCGTCAGCGATTCAATTCATGGGGTGGCTGCAAATGCAACCACAAATTCTATACCCAGCCATGCTCACTTTGATGCCGCTAAAGTAATGTGAGGAAGTCTGTTTTGTCGAAGAAAAGATAACTTTCATATTGCAAGCGAATCCTTTCGACTTCTGTAATACTGCACCGATATATCAGAAGATTAAAAAACTCTATACAGATTACCAATGGCTAACAAAAATTGTCACTCTGTCAGCCTCCGATTCCTCTCCCGCCAAAAGTATGAAGGAAAAAAAAAAGAGTTGTCCGAAATCGTAAATAGGCCGTAGCTGTCAGCGCTGATCGTTTGGTTGCTCGATGACAACATCGATAAGCAGCCCGGAGTTCTCATCGCCGCCGCCGGCCGCGACTCTCACGACGTGAATGCCTTTGCCGCTGCTCGGTTTTGTGTCGACTGCCACCGTTACCGCGCCTGCTCCGGCGAGCTGCTGCGCGCGCTTGGCCTCCGCAGCCCAATCCGTCCGCCCGATGACCAGCAGCATGCGCACCATGCAGGCGGCCTGCGCCGCGAGGAGGCCGAGCCACAGGCCCTGGAAGTCGTAGTGGAACCAGAACGCGAGGACGAGAGCCACCGGCGTGCCGACGAGGTAGAAGGACCGGAGGTTGATGCTGGCGGCGTCCTTGGGCCGCGCGCTGCCCCGCAGCACGCCACACCCCGCCGTCTGCGGACAGTTACCGAGCTCGCATGCTCCCAGGATCGGCAGCACGGACGCGGTGAGCGTGATGATCGCCGGGTCCGCCGTGAACATGCCAGCCCACGAGCCCCGCACCATGTACGCGAACGCCGATGCCACGCCGCCGAACGCGAACCCGAGCATGAGGCCAACCGTGGCGGCACGGCCCGCACGCTCGGCACGGTTTGCGCCGAGTTCGTTGCTGACGCGGGTGGACACGCCGAAGCCAAGCGAGGAAGGGAAGATGTAGATGAGTGACGTAGCCTGGATCAAGATTCCCATGGAGGCCACAGTGGCCTGTGGGTTGGCGAGCAGGCCGCACAGGAGGATCATGATCTCGTACCACCACCACTCGAGGCAGACACTGACGCAGCTCGGCAGGGCGAGGCTTACGAGCTCTCCCCAGCCACGGAAGCTCTCGGCCGAGAACACAAAGCCGCCGGTGCGCTTATGCACTCCCTTGACCAATATGTAACCAAGAAGGAGGAGAAGGAAGTTTAGGTTGGCGAGAACAGAGGCAAATGCCACCCCCCTGATGCCGTGTCCGAGGACAGAGACGAGCACGTAGTTGATGGGCAGGTGGAGTGCAATGGCGAGCGCGGCGCACACGGTGAGCGGCAAGTTGATGGATTGCGTCCGGAGGTAGATGCGGACGGGGTGGAGGAATGCCTGGAGGAAGAGGTCCGGCAGGGAGGAAAGAATGTAGGTCTCGGCGACCGCTGCGATGCCGACGTCCTGGCCGCAGAGCAAGAGCAGAGGTCGCATATGCATCCACAGCCCGCCGATGGGAACAGCGGCCGCGACGAGAAGCAGCACGGTGCGCTGCATGGTGACACCGAGGAGCTCGTAATGGCCTGCGCCGAAGGCCTGCCCACAGATCGGCTCCATACCCATGGCGAGGCCAGACAGCACGGAGTAGCCGGTGATGTTGGCGAAGCCGATGGCGAGTGACCCGCCGGCGAGCGCCAGGCCCCCGAGGCGGCCGAGGAAGAGCATCGAAATCATGGACCGGAGGTAGAGCAGCAGCCCCGTGAGGATCATCGGCATCGCGAGGCCCAGTATGGACCGCGCCTCCTCCCCGGCCGCGGCGGCCGACATCGACGGCAGCATGGGGAATGCCAAGGACAAAGAAACGGACCAGGCTTCCTTCACCGCTCTGGCAAGCCGACCTGGCGGCTTGCAAGTGAGCACAGGCGGCAGCTCCTCCATGGGCACGACCACCTCCGCAATGGGGAGCAAAGGGGCCGTGATGCCATCGCCCGCATACTCACCATGCCGGTACGACATGGTGACCGTGGAGTCGGAGCAGGACGACATGGCCTCCGCGAAACAGAGGAGCTAGCTGCCTGCGCTGGCACGAGCTCAGGAGGGAGAGGGACGTCTCGGGATCCGCCCGGCTGATTGCTGGATTGACTCCGTTCCGTCTGCCACGAGACAAGCCGCTGTGTCCGGCGCCGAGGCGACGGAATCGTTGGCAGAAGAAACAGATTCGTGCTTGGTTGGTGAGAGCGGTGCAAGGGGATGCGCGCGCGAGGGAGGGCTTATATAGGCGGCCGATGAAGGAAGGTGAGCGAGCTAGGCAAAATTGGGCATGGAGCCATGGACCTGAGCGGGATTGCTCTCTTTCGGTCGTCACGTCCGGTTTTTGGATGGACCTTGTCTTCGGCTGCGGTGACGACTTGGAATTTTCAGCTTTGCCTTTCCGGCTACGGGACATGCCAGTGTTCAACAACAGCAGGTTAGATCCAGGAGCCCCTTTCCCCCTCACCGTCTTTCTTTTCAGCCATTCCGCACGATGCAATTTCGGTTCTTTTTTTTTTTTGTAACTAATTCCAATTCCTTCTTAAAACTTCTTTTTTTCCCGATGTGTGCTGAACTGCTTTTTTAGTACAATACAGACGTAGACGCTAATACATACAAGCATATGCTCATAATTTTTTTTGAATACACGCACGCACACTTAACACCTATGAGCACATCCGAGAGAGTGAGAAGACACATCATTTCGAGATTGATGAAGTCATCACAGACACCTTTGTAGTTAACGGGACATTCTCTCTCACAGAACAAACATCGCCGGAAAAACTGAAATAAATACACAAGCACCAACACTAAGTTCTGCCATAAAGAACATAACCATCTGACCTAGACTCACTTCGCACACGTGTGCTGAACCGCTGATAGTGTGAAGTTGTACTGCTTCTATATTACCACCGCGTAGGAATTAGTAGTACTGTTTGATCTTTATCAAAAGAAGAATGGGAGGGTAGCTAGGGGGAGGCGTCGATCGTTAGTGGGGTTTGTTGGTGCGTGACGAGCTAGTCGGGGATAGTTAGTGCTCCAAGGGTGGGCGGCAATTTTCGGCCGCCCGGGCTCGGACGATCTGACTTGGGGCGTGTGCGAGGATAGACATGGATTGCACCTTGATTCCCATGACCAAATCGTCATGTTTGACGTATCAACGGGGTTTAATTTGCTTGATCAAAATGGTGACAGAAATCACGAATGTGGTTGTGGGCTCCTGGCTCACTGGGGCACAAGATCTGCTTCGTAGGAATTTCGTAAGAAGAGATAGAATATTGGGATCCGGATCGTTCATATGGCTCGAAACTGCCAGCAATATATGCATCACATATCAACCACACTTCCGTTTTCTATGGTTGTTCATGCGTTGACATTTGACAAAATGGACGGTAGTAGAGCTTTACAGAGTCCAGTTGTTCCATGAGTTCACCACTTGCCACGGTAGCACGCACCACAACCTTTTTTCTTGCGTAAACACCACAACCTTTTCCATTGTACTTAGAGCTCCCTAGATTGGGCCTTGAAGATGGCACCAGACTAACAAAACTGCCATTTGGCTAAACTAATTATACTAGTAGTAGATTTCATGTGTGAAGAAGTGGCGGAGCTACATCCCATTTGTAGGGCGGGCCAGGTCTAATCTTGCTATACAAAATCTCATCTTCAAGGCCCAATTTACCCCAGCCCATTAATGATTGGGCGGGCCAAGGCCCAGTCAGGCCTTTACGAAGCTCTGTTCCTGCCCATGTGACCATCTATCTCTATAATTCCCCTCAAAAAAATCTATCGCTATAATTTTGAGAGAATCCTCACACACACACGCTTATAGCATCTGTATATGTAAGGTGAATAACCCTCCAAAAACACATCCCTCTATCCACCAGAAGCACGGTGGCTAGCATCGCACCTTATAAATTATTTCTTTTATTATTTACCTACTCAAAGACGAGCAATAATTAACATTGGGTATGTTGATACGTCTTCACCGTATCTATAATTTATGAAGTATACATGCTAGTTTTGGTGCACTTTTATATTATTTTTTATAGATTAACTGATTAATCTCAATCCCAGTGTCAGTTCCTTTTTTTTTTGCATGTTTTTGGTTTTGTAGAAAATACATATATACGAAGATCCAAACACGGTCAAAATTTATGACAATATTTTATGGAATATATGTATTTTTGGAAGAAAGACCCAATACAAAATAGTGCTCGAGGGTCCCCACAAGTCCAGGGGCGCGACCTAACCCTCGGCTGTGCCGGGCAGGCTTATGGACATCCCTTAAGTCGGTTGGTTCCCTTCTTTCGCCGCAAGAAATATATTCTTTTGATAAAAATCCCCTCAATTTCAGCACGGTCGGAGTTACGGATCTTCTGCTATAAAAAACGGTGAAAGGCCAGAAAACAGAAGTTAAAACAGAGAAGAAAAGAGAGAGATCT
>NC_041390.1:488100075-488128850 GCF_002162155.2 Triticum dicoccoides | reverse complement strand
GCCGGGGCACCGTTAGGGACATCTCCATCATCACCATCACCACCAACTTCTCCTCTGTTCTCATGGTGATGTGTGAGTAGTTCATCCTCAAGGCCGAGGATATGTACTAGTAGCTATATGTTTGATCTCTCTCTCTCTCTCTCTCTCTCTCTCATGTTCTTGCTGGATTCAATCTTGATTGTATCATGAGCTTTATTAATAAAGTTGGATCATATGATGTTCGCATACCTCTCTTATTTTCATGGTGAAGTGAGTCTTGCTCTTTGAAGTTTCTTTATGTTGGATTGTATGCTTTGGATTTGAATCACTTGATGCATGTCTGGAAATTAACTTGCAGATACCCGTGGAGACATTAGGGTACTCTTAGAATAAATGTTGAATGATGCGTATCATATGGTGTTGGCGTAGTACAATCTCTAGGACTATTCATGACACTTCGGGAGTGCTTCAATAGATTGATTGGAAACACAACTTTGAGGTAGTTTGCTACCTATGCGGTCCTAGTTTCCCTGATAGAATATAAACTTTATAGTGATTCTTGGTTGCACTTTCAGGAATTATCATGTGGTTTCATTATGTTAATAATGTTGAGAGTGGACACCAGCAAAAGTAGGAACTCTATGATGAAGCTATGTACCTAGGGTAGGGTCATGGATCTGTCCAAGATACCCTCCCCAAGGACATATCTAAAGAACCAGAAGCATTCAAAGAAAAATCATCATCCACTCGACCATGAAGCTATGTTCCACTCGACAGTCTTGAAGACACTCGACCGTATGGACAATTACTCGACTACCAGAAGATCTAGAGCCACTCCACTCTGCAACGGTCGGGAATTAAGACATAGCTTTAATGGTCATTATGTATCTTTATTGCAGTCGTTACCAGTAACGTCCCCATCTTTATGTACCTTAAACCCTTTGTAACCGAGGGCGGAAGGGGTCTGGCGAACTCTATATAAGCCACCCCCTCCTCACGGACAAGGGTTCGCACCCCTGTAACACACACACATATAATCCAGTCGACCGCCTCCGGGCTCCGAGACGTAGGGCTGTTACTTCCTCTGAGAAGGGCCTGAACTCGTAAAACTCGCATGTACAACTCCTCCATAGCTAGGATCTTGCCTCTACATCCCTACCCCCATTCTACTGTCAGACTCAGAACCACGACAGTTGGCGCCCACCTTGGGGCAGGCGTCTTAGCGACTTGTTGGAGAAGTTGTGATTTTTCCGATCCCCATCAACATGGTTTCGGGTGGAGGTTTGGCCAAGGGCCACGAGATCTGTCTCGGTGCACTCGTATTCATCGCCGACGACTCCGCTTGGCTCCAGGAAGTGCCACTCGATGTCGAGGCGCTCCCCGTCCATGGGGCAATGCAATTTTGCGCGTGCGTCCGTGGCGTCCTCCTACGGCAGCCGTCGACTCAGTATCGGTCGGCTCCCGTGACGACCTCCCTCCCTACAGCCCGCCGGGGCAAACGTTCCGGTCAGTCGAGGCTTCAGCGGTGGGTGAGGCATGCGGTGGCTCGCCAATCGGCCACCCCCAGGTCGCGGCAATTGAGCCCGACGAAACTCTCTACAGCCTGTTTGACTGGCTCCGTAAAGACTGCATCCGAGTGCGACAGCAGCGACCCCGATGCGGAAGTTTTGATGGTCAATGGACCACGTAGTCCTCCTGGCTTCACCCTTGAGGACGGAGGCGATGGTGGCGGTGATCCGTCGCGTGCCCATGAAGAGTACCGACCCGTACCCCTCTCTTCACAGAGGAGGGAGGAACTTCATCGTCGGAACATGGATACACTTCACACTCCTACCGTTGGAGAAACCCCTGAGGCCCAGGCCTTGGAGGAGGCGCGCCTGGCCAACTTGGCTGAGCACACTCGACTGGAGAACCTCCAGCGCGCACTCGACGAGCGTGCTCGGCAGCATGCTCCCGAATCCAGTCAACTTTTTCCACCTCCGACTCAGGTATACCGAACTCCAATCCAGAATCTCGCAGCCGCGGCCCGAATAGCGGAGTCAATTCAACCTTCCCAGTCAGAAGCTGGTCAAGGTTTGGTGCAGATCCGGGCCTTGCTCCAAGCTGCGGGAGAGCAGAATACATTAGTATCTCAGTCGCGGAATAGGATTCACAGCAGATCCGTGGTTGCAGACACAGTCCAGTCGGCTCACATCCCAAGATTGCCCCCGAGGCGTGAGGGACGTGGAGACCGACGAGATCAGTACAGAAACCGTGAGCAATATGATCACCGACTCGATCACGATGATCGTCGTCGAGTGCCCACGCCTCCCCCAAGGATTGGATCATACGTGCCTCGGCAGCAGGATGACACACGCCCTCACAGTGGTGGGCGAAGGATCCCAGTCGACCCCAGGGAACCGGGGTTTGATGCGAGATCTATTCTCGTTCAGGGTCTGGTCGACAGAAACAGAGCTCACAAAGAAGGCCCCGACAGAGATTTTCCAACCAGCAGCAGAGTGCATGTCTCAGGCCCATAGTGCTTCAGCAGAGCCATCAGGCCTGCGGTGATTCCTCCCAACTTCAGGTTGGCAACTGGAGTCAGTAAGTTCACTGGTGATTCCAAGCCTGACACTTGGCTTGAGGATTACCGAGTGGCTGTACAGATCGGTGGCGGTAATGATGAAGTGGCCATGAAGCACCTTCCTTTGATGCTAGAGGGCTCGGCCAGGGCGTGGCTGAATCAGTTAGCTCCTGGTAGTATTTATACTTGGGAAGATCTTGCTCGAGTATTTGTCAGAACATTTGAAGGTACTTGCAAGCGGCCAGCAGGGTTACATAATTACAGTGTTGCGTTCAAAAACCGAAGGAAACTTTGAGGGATTATATCCAGAGATGAATCACGTTGCACCACACAGTGGAGAATGTGTCGGACCTCCAGGCAATTTGTGCCTTCAAAGAAGGCGTCAAGTATCGGGAGTTGAATCTGAAATTCGGTCGGACAAGAGATATGACTCTGACTCGGATGATGGAGATTGCCACCAAGTACGCCAATGGTGAAGAATAAGATCGACTCCGGAGTGGCAAGCACAAAATAGTCGCCCATGAAACCGGAGGAGGGAACTCCAGTCGGAAGCAGAAGCGCAAAGCCGAGCCAGCCGCTCCTGGCGAAGCCTTACCCGTGACTCAAGGAAAGTTCAAAGGGAAACCCAAAGGGCCGTGGAACCCCAAGAAAGTAAAAGATCAAGATGGAAATGATGTGCTAGATTTACCATGCCACATTCACACCAAAAAAGATGAAGAGGGTAATTTCATTTACCCGAAGCATACCACACGACAGTGTCGACTCCTAATCCAGCAATTCTGAGAGAAACATCCCAAGGAAAAGGAGAAGGAAGCGGACAAAGTTGAGGATGAGGAGGAGGACGATGATGGTTACCCCCACGTCAATTCCACTTTGATGATTTTCGCTGATGTTGAGAGTAAGAGTCGACTAAAAGTCATCAACAGAGAAGTAAACATGGTCGCCCCGGTGACACCCAGTTATTTGAAGTGGTCTCAGACTGCCATTACATTCGACCAGTCCGATCACCCAGTGCACATAGCCACCACTGGGAGGCAAGCGTTGGTGGTCGATCCAGTAGTCGAAGGCACCTGATTGACTAAGGTTCTGATGGATGGTGGTAGTGGCCTGAATATACTGTATGCAGAGACGTTGAAAGGAATGGGCATTCCGATGTCCAGACTTAGTGAAAGCATTATGAGTTTCCATGGAGTCATTCCTGGCAAGAAGGCTGCATCACTCGGCCAGATCGCTCTCGATGTAGTGTTCGGTGATTCCAAGAATTACCGCAAAGAAAAGTTGACATTTGAAGTTGTGGATTTCTAGAGTGCTTATCATGCTATTCTGGGCAGGCCAGCTTATGCATGTTTTATGGCTCAACCATGTTACGTGTACCTCAAATTGAAGATGCCTGGTCCCAAAGGGGTGATCACTATCACTGGCAATCGAAAGAAGGCAGAAGAGTACTTCTAGAAGGGCTCAAAGATCGCCGATGCACAGATGGCGGTAGTGGAATTGCAGGAATATCAAAAAATGCAGATTCGAGTGATTTGTTGCGAGCTAAGAAGCCTGCCACGGATTCAGCATTCCAGTCGTCTGGTGAAACAAAGTCGATTCATATTCATCCAACGGATCCCAATGTCAGGACCCCGATCCTAAGTCACACCGATCTAGCATGTAACACATCATATCACTTTGCGGCCTCACGCACGGTATCCCCACGGGTGCCACCTTACCTGGCCCGGGACTGTTTGCGCCTTTTGGCTCACGTATATGATAGTGTCGCTAGCATCCATATGACAAAGAACCCGGGCTGACATGGCTAGTCGTGAACCCAAAGTGGCACTAACTTACAGGGACATGCATCCATGACCCAGCATCGAACGTGTCGGTCATCAGCGAGTGAATCCAGGCTGTAGCACTGGGCTAGCAGGACTCCGGTGAACCGGGCTGTAGCGGGCTAACAGGACTCCGGTATTCATCGCGTGACATTTCCCTGAAGGGACAGACACAGGAATGAAGAAGGACACATGCCGGCCAGCCTAAGTGTTCCGGAGCAGTAGCAAGCTACCATGGCTCAGTGGAAACACTAGGAGACATTTCCCGGTAAGAGAGGCTACTAAGGATAAACAACTAGATAGTCAGATCCCACAAATACCAAGCATTTCAATAACATACACACAATATGCTCGATATGTGCAAATACAACATGGCATCACAACATGACTCTACAACTGAAGTATTTATTCAATAGGCTTCGAGGAGCGAGATATTACAATCATGGGTCTCATGACCCAACACTCAGAGCATACAAGTCAAAACACAAGCGGAAGCTATCATGTCTGAGTACAGACATCTATAAATGAAAAAGGCTAAGAAGCCTGACTATCTACCAGATCCTGCCGAGGGCACAAGATCGTAGCTGAGGTAACAAGCTAAACGTCGAAGTCCACGTGGAACTACTAGTGAGACTGAAGTCTCTCTGCAAAAAACATAAAATAGGCAAACGTGAGTACAATGTACCCAGCAAGACTTACATCAGATCTATCTACATATGCATCATTATCAACAAAGGGGGTGGTGGAGTTTAATTGCAGCAAGCCAGCTTTGACTCGGTGGCTATCCTGAACTACGACTGCAAGTAACTCTTTTGAGGTGGCGCACACGAGTCCACATATTCACCATATCAATACATCACTATGGATCCGCTCCCGTCTCCCTACGAGAACGCCATCCATAGCACTCACGCTTATCTTGCGTATTTTAGAGTATCCACTTTCACTTGTCTATGAACTATGCAATGGGGTCCAAGTTTCCATATCCGAGGAATCCGGCTATTCGAATAGATGATGTTAACCCTGCAGGGGTGTACTTCTTCACACACGCTCTCGCCACTTACCGCCCTGTACACGTCATGTACCTCGGCAACCTTCAAGCGAAAGCCGGGCGAGGGAGTCGGCCACGGCCTACCTAAACACTCAAGTCTCTTGTCCAGGTTTATCGCCTATTCGGGTTCCATCCGCAAGGAGATCCGGCCGGGGTGTCGCTCACGGCCCCAAACAATGTGTGCAGGGTTCCCAAGTCCACCATCCGGGTGCCACTTGGTACACCGGGCCATTGTGCCTAGTCTGTCCCAAGCCCACCTGTACCGGGTGCCACTTGGTAGACTACTAACACTACCTACAAACACCAGAAACTAGTTGCAACTCCTGGACAGAGAACAAGGGTGATTAAGAAGCCGAGAGGGGCACTTAAGCATTCCAATGTGTGGTAGTAGCTGGTCATGGATCACAAACACAGAACTCAGTTCCTGAGGACGGCTGCAATGAGACAACCCACCATGTACTCCTACATGGCCTCTCACCGCTACCTTTACCAAATCGTGTTCACACCCTTAGCTCACACACAGTAGGACGTGTTCACACGCCTCTGATTCATCCCCGATGAATCAGACCTGACTCAACTCTAAGCAGTAGCAGGCATGACAAACAAACATGAATGAGTAGGCACGACAGGGCTCAAACAACTCCTACTCATGCTAGTGGGTTTCATCTATTTACTGTGGCAATGACAGGTCATGCAAAGGATAAAGGGGTTCAGCTACCGCAGCAAGTAACAGTTGAATCGTTGTTGTCCTAATGCAGTAATAGAGAGCAGGAGCAAGAGAGTGGGATTTTATCGGAATGAACAAGGGGGTTTTGCTTGCCTGGCACTTCTGAAGATAACATTGAGTCTTCATCAGTGTCAACGATCACATCATCGGTACAACGTCTACCGAGGGGGAACAACACCGGCAAACACAGAAGAAACACGATCAATGGAATGCACAATATGATGCATGCTATGACATGGCAATATGAATGTGTTTTGGGCTAATGCACTTAGCTATGGTTTAAATGAAGTTGGTTTGAATACATGATTCAAACTCAAACTCCATATGTGGATATTTAAATGCCATTAATATGATTTGTGCTAAACAGCATCTATAAGTTGTTCTAACATGCACGAAAATGGTACAGATGGATTCCTTGAATTTTTCTGATAATTTTTCATATATAATTTATTTCATTTGGAGTTACGGTTAATTTTCTATGATTATTGAAGTTTTAGCTATTTTCTGGAATTTCCTGAATATTATAAAATAAACTAAATTCCAGAAAAGGAATATTGCGTCAGCATGACCTCACCCTGACGTCATCAGGTCAACAGGGCGGGTCCATGTCAAACCTGACATGTGGGGGCCACACTGTTGGAAATATGCCCTAGAGGCAATAATAAAAGTATTATTATATTTCATTGTTCATGATAATTGTCTTGTATTCATGCTATAACTGTATTATCCGGAAATCGTAATACACGTGTGAATACTTAGACCACACAATGTCCCTGGTAAGCCTCTATTTGACCAGCTCGTTGTGATCAACAGATAGTCATGGTTTCCTGACTATGGACATTGGATGTCATTGATAACGGGATCACATCATTAGGAGAATGATGTGATGGACTAGACCCAATCATAAGCATAGCATAAAAGATCGTGTAGTTCGTTTTGCTAGAGCTTTGCAAGTGTCAAGTATCTCTTCCTTCGACCATGAGATCGTGTAACTCCCGGATACCGTAAGAGTGCCTTGGGTATACCAAACGTCACAACGTAACTGGGTGACTATAAAGGTGCATTACAGGTATCTCCGAAAGTAGCTGTTGGGTTGACACAGATCGAGACTGGGATTTGTCACTCCGTATGACGGAGAGGTATCTCTGGGCCCACTCGGTAATGCATCATCATAATGAGCTCAATGTGACCAAGGTGTTGGACACGGGATCATGCATTACGGTACGAGTAAAGTGACTTGCCGGTAACGAGACTGAACAAGGTATTGGGATACCAACGATCGAGTCTCGGGCAAGTAACGTACCGATTGACAAAGGGAATTGCATACAGGGTTTGATCGAATCCTCGACATAGTGGTTCATCCGATGACAACATCGAGGAGCATGTGGGAGCCATCATGGGTATCCAGATCCCGCTGATGGTTATTGACTGAGAGAGTCTCGGTCATGTCTGCATGTCTCCCGAACCCGTAGGGTCTACACACTTAAGGTTCAGTTACGCTAGGGTTATAGGGATATGTATATGCAGTAACCCGAATGTTGTTCGGAGTCCCGGATGAGATCCCGGACGTCACGAGGAGTTCCGGAATGGTCCGGAGGTAAAGATTTATATATGGGAAGTCCTGTTTCGGGCATCGGGACAAGTTTCGGGGTTATCGGTATTGTACCGGGACCACCGGAAGGGTCCCGGGGGTCCACCGGGTGGGTCCACCTGTCCCGGGGGGCCACATGGGCTGTGTGGGGTGCGCCTTGGCCTAATGGGCCAAGGGCACCAGCCCCACATAGGCCCATGCGCCTAGGGTTCAAAGGGGGCAAGAGTCCTAGGAGGGTAAGGCACCTCCTAGGTGCCTTGGGGGGAGGGAAAACCCCCCTTGGCCGCCGCACCCCCTAGGAGATTGGATCTCCTAGGGCCGGCCACCCCCCCTTGGCACCCCTATATATAGTGGGGGAGAGGAGGGACTTCATACCTGAACGTCTCGGCCTTTGGTTGCCTCCTTCTCCCTCCCCAACACCTCATCCACCTCCATAGTGCTTAGCGAAGCTCTGCCGGAGTACTGCAGCTCCACCAACACCACGCCATCGTGCTGCTGCTGGTGCCATCTCCCTCAACCTCTCCTCCCTTCCTTGCTGGATCAAGAAGGAGGAGACGTGGCTGTTCCGTACGTGTGTTGAACGCGGAGGTGCCGTCCGTTCGGCGCAGGTCATCGGTGATTTGGATCACGTCGAGTACGACTACATCATCACCTTGCAAGCTTCCGCACGCGATCTACAAGTGGTATGTAGATGCAAACTCTCTCCCTAGACTCGTTGCTTAGATGAACTCATAGATGGATCTTGGTGAAACCGTAGGAAAAATTTTAATTTTCTGCAACGTTCCCCAACAGTGGCATCATGAGCTAGGTCTATGCGTAGTTCTCTTTGCACGAGTAGAACACAACTTTGTTGTGGGTGTGGATTTTGTCATCTTACTTGCCTCTACTAGTCTTTTCTTGCTCAACGGTATTGTGGGATGAAGCGGCCCGGACCAACCTTACACGTACGCTTACGTGAGACCGGTTCCACCGATTGACATGCACTAGTTGCATAAGGTGGCTGGCGGGTGTCTGTCTCTCCCACCTTAGTTGGAGCGGAATCGATGAACAGGGCCCTTATGAAGGGTAAATAGAAGTTGACAAAATCACGTTGTAGTGATTCGTAGGTAAGAAAACGTTCTTGCTAGAACCCAATTGCAGCCACGTAAAAGATGCAACAACAATTAGAGGACGTCTAACTTGTTTTTGCAGCGATTGATCATGTGATGTGATATGTCCAGAAGTTGTGATGAATGATGAATTGTGATGTATGAGATCATGTTCTTTGTAATAGGATTCACGACTTGCATGTCGATGAGTATGACAACCGGCAGGAGCCATAGGAGTTGTCATTATTTTTTGTATGACCTGCGTGTCATTGAATAACGTCATGTAAACTACTTTACTTTATTGCTAAACGTTAGTCATAGAAGTAGAAGTAGTCGTTGGCGTGACAACTTCATGAAGACACGATGATGGAGATCATGATGATGGAGATCATGGTGTCAAGCCGGTGACAAGATGATCATGGAGCCCCGAAGATGAAGATCAATGGAGCTATATGATATTGGCCATATCATGTCACAACTATATAATTGCATGTGATGTTTATTATGTATTATGCATCTTGTTTACTTAGGACGACGGTAGTAAATAAGTTGATCCCTTATAAAATTTCAAGAAGTGTTCTCCCCTAACTGTGCACCGTTGCTACAGTTCGTCGTTTCTAAGCACCACGTGATGATCGGGTGTGATGGATTCTTACGTTCACATACAACGGGTGTAAGACAGTTTTACACAGCGAAAACACTTAGGGTTAACTTGACGAGCCTAGCATGTGCAGACATGGCCTCGGAACACGGAGACCGAAAGGTCGAACACGAGTCGTATGGAAGATACGATCAACATGAAAATGTTCACCGACGATGACTAGTCCGTCTCACGTGATGATCGGACACGGGCTAGTCGACTCGGATCGTGTAACACTTAGATGACTAAAGGGATGTCTAATCTAAGTGGGAGTTCATAATCTGATTAGAACTTTATTATCATGAACTTAGTCTAAAACCTTTGCAAATATGTCTTGTAGATCAATGGCCAACGCTAATGTCAACATGAACTTCAACGCGTTCCTAGAGAAAACCAAGCTGAAAGATGATGGCAGCAACTATACGGACTGGGTCCGGAACCTGAGGATCATCCTCATAGCTGCCAGGAAACAATATGTCCTAGAAGGACCGCTAGGTGACGCTCCCGTCCCAGAGAACCAAGACATTATGAATGCTTGGCAGTCTCGCGCTGATGATTACTCCCTCGTTCAGTGCGGCATGCTTTACAGCTTAGAACCGGGGCTCCAAAAGCGTTTTGAGCATCACGGAGCATATGAGATGTTCGAAGAGCTGAAACTAGTTTTCCAAGCTCATGCCCGGGTTGAGAGATATGATGTCTCCGACAAGTCCTACAGTTGTAAGATGGAGGAAAACAGTTCTGTCAGTGAGCACATCCTGAAGATGTCTGGGTTGCACAACCGTATGACCCAGCTGAACATTAACCTCCCAGATGAGGCGGTCATTGACAGAATCCTCCAGTCGCTCCCACCAAGCTACAAGAGCTTTGTGATGAACTACAACATGCAGGGAATGGAAAAGACCATTCCTGAAGTGTTCTCGATGCTGAAGTCAGCAGAGGCTGAAATCAAGAAAGAACATCAAGTGTTGATGGTCAATAAGACCACTAAGTTCAAGAAGGGCAAGGGTAAGAAGAACTTCAAGAAGGACGGCAAAGATGTTGCCGCGCCTGGTAAGCCAGTTACCGGGAAGAAGTCAAAGAATGGACCCAAGCCTGAGACTGAGTGCTTTTATTGCAAGGGGAAGGGTCACTGGAAGCGGAACTGCCCCAAATACTTAGCGGATAAGAAGGCCGGCAACACCAAAGGAGCTGCGGAATAAACGGAGACTGGCGAAGGACGAGGTGATGATGCGCGTCGGGAATGGTTCCAGAGTCGATGTGATCGCCGTCGGCACGCTGCCTCTACATTTACCTACGGGATTAGTTTTGAACCTTAATAATTGTTATTTAGTGCCAAGTTTGAGCATGAACATTGTATCTGGATCTCGTTTAATACGAGATGGCTACTCATTTAAGTCTGAGAATAATGGTTGTTCGATTTATATGAGAGATATGTTTTACGGTCATGCTCTGATGGTCAATGGTTTATTCTTAATAAATCTCGAGCGTAATATTACACATGTTCATAGTGTAGATGCCAAAAGATTGAAAGTTGATAACGATAGTCCCACATACTTGTGGCACTGCCGCCTTGGTCACATTGGTGTCAAGCGCATGAAGAAGCTCCATGCCGATGGACTTTTAGAGTCTCTTGATTATGAATCGTTTGACACGTGCGAACCATGCCTCTTAGGCAAAATGACCAAGACTCCGTTCTCCGGAACAATGGAGCGAGCAACCAACTTGTTGGAAATCATACATACCGATGTGTGCGGTCCAATGAGCGTTGAGGCTCGCGGAGGATATCGTTATGTTCTCACCCTCACAGATGACTTGAGTAGATATGGGTATGTCTACTTAATGAAACACAAGTCTGAGACCTTTGAAAAGTTCAAGGAATTTCAGAATGAGGTGGAGAATCAACGTGACCGAAAGATAAAATTCTTACGATCAGATCGTGGAGGAGAATACTTAAGTCACGAATTTGGTACACACTTAAAGAAATGTGGAATCGTTTCACAGCTCACGCCGCCTGGAACACCTCAGCGAAACGGTGTGTCCGAACGTCGTAATCGCACTCTATTGGATATGGTGCGGTCGATGATGTCTCTTACCGATTTACCGCTATCATTTTGGGGATACGCTCTAGAGACAGCTACATTCACTTTAAACAGGGCACCGTCTAAATCCGTTGAGACGACACCGTATGAATTATGGTTTGGAAAGAAACCTAAGCTGTCGTTTCTAAAAGTTTGGGGATGCGAAGCTTATGTCAAGAAACTTCAACCTGAAAAGCTCGAACCCAAGTCGGAAAAATGCGTATTCATAGGATACCCTAAGGAAACTATAGGGTATACCTTCTACTTAAGATCCGAAGGCAAGATCTTTGTTGCCAGAAACGGATGCTTTCTGGAAAAAGAGTTTCTCTCGAAAGAAGTAAGTGGGAGGAAAGTAGAACTCGATGAAGTACTACCTCTTGAGCGGGATAGTGACGCAGCACAGGAAACCGTTCCTGTGATGCCCACACCAACTGAAGAGGAAAACCATGATAATGATCAAAGTACTTCGGATCAAGTTACTGCTGAACTTCGTAGGTCCACAAGGACACGTTCCGCACCAGAATGGTACGGCAACCCTGTCCTGGAAATCATGTTGTTAGACAACAATGAACCTTCGAACTATGAAGAAGCAATGACGGGCCCGGATTCCAACAAATGGCTTGAAGCCATGAAATCCGAGATAGAATCCATGTATGAAAACAAAGTATGGACTTTGACAGACTTGCCCGATGATCGGCGAGCGATAGAAAACAAATGGATCTTTAAGAAGAAGATGGACGCGGATGGTAATGTTACCATCTATAAAGCTCGACTTGTCGCTAAGGGTTATCGACAGGTTCAAGGGATTGACTACGACGAGAAATTCTCTCCCGTAGCGAAGCTAAAGTCCGTCCGAATCATGTTAGCAATTGCCGCATACTATGATTATGAGATATGGCAGATGGACGTCAAAACAGCATTCCTTAACGGGCATCTTAAGGAAGAACTGTATATGATGCAGCCGGAAGGTTTTGTCGATCCTCAGAACGCTAACAAAGTATGCAAGCTCCAGCGATCCATTTATGGACTGGTGCAAGCATCTCGGAGTTGGAACATTCGCTTTGATGAGATGATCAAAGCGTTTGGGTTTATGCAGACTTATGGAGAAGCCTGCGTTTACAAGAAAGTGAGTGGGAGCTCTGTAGCATTTCTCATATTATATGTAGATGACATACTCCTGATGGGAAATAATATAGAATTTCTGGACAGCATTAAGGCCTACTTGAATAAGTGTTTTTAAATGAAGGACCTTGGAGAAGCTGCTTATATATTAGGCATCAAGATCTATAGAGATAGATCGAGACGCCTCATAGGTCTTTCACAAAGTACATACCTTGATAAGATTTTGAAGAGATTCAGAATGGATCAGTCCAAGAAGGGGTTCTTGCCTATGTTACAAGGTATGAGACTGAGCTCAGCTCAGTCACCGACCACGGCAAAAGATAAAGAAGAGATGAGTGTCATCCCCTATGCTTCAGCCATAGGATCTATTATGTATGCCATGCTGTGTACCAGACCCGATGTAAACCTTGCCGTAAGTTTGGTAGCAAGATACCAAAGTAATCCCGGCAAGGAACACTGGACAGCGGTCAAGAATATCCTGAAGTACCTGAAAAGGACAAAGGACATGTTTCTCGTTTATGGAGGAGACGAAGAGCTCGTCGTAAAGGGTTACGTCGACGCTAGCTTCGACTCAGATCTGGATGACTCTAAGTCACAAACCGGATATGTGTATATGTTGAATGGTGGAGCAGTAAGCTGGTGCAGCTGCAAGCAGAGCGTCGTGGCGGGATCTACGTGTGAAGCGGAGTACATGGCAGCCTCGGAGGCAGCACATGAAGCGATTTGGGTGAAGGGAGTTCATCACCGACCTAGGAGTCATACCCAATGCGTCGGGGCCGATCAAACTCTTCTGTGACAACACTGGAGCTATTGCCCTCGCAAAGGAGCCCAGGTTTCACAAGAAGACCAGGCACATCAAGCGTCGTTTCAACTCCATCCGTGAAAATGTTCAAGATGGAGACATAGAGATTTGCAAAGTGCACACGGATCTGAATGTCGCAGATCCGCTGACTAAACCTCTCTCGCGTGCAAAACATGATCAACACCAGAACTCTATGGGTGTTCGATTCATCACAATGTAACTAGATTAGTGACTCTAGTGCAAGTGGGAGACTGTTGGAAATATGCCCTAGAGGCAATAATAAAAGTATTATTATATTTCATTGTTCATGATAATTGTCTTGTATTCATGCTATAACTGTATTATCCGGAAATCGTAATACACGTGTGAATACTTAGACCACACAATGTCCCTGGTAAGCCTCTATTTGACCAGCTCGCTGTGATCAACAGATAGTCATGGTTTCCTGACTATGGACATTGGATGTCATTGATAACGGGATCACATCATTAGGAGAATGATGTGATGGACTAGACCCAATCATAAGCATAGCATAAAAGATCGTGTAGTTCGTTTTGCTAGAGCTTTGCAAGTGTCAAGTATCTCTTCCTTCGACCATGAGATCGTGTAACTCCCGGATACCGTAAGAGTGCCTTGGGTATACCAAACGTCACAACGTAACTGGGTGACTATAAAGGTGCATTACAGGTATCTCCGAAAGTAGCTGTTGGGTTGACACAGATCGAGACTGGGATTTGTCACTCCGTATGATGGAGAGGTATCTCTGGGCCCACTCGGTAATGCATCATCATAATGAGCTCAATGTGACCAAGGTGTTGGACACGGGATCATGCATTACGGTACGAGTAAAGTGACTTGCCGGTAACGAGACTGAACAAGGTATTGGGATACCGACGATCGAGTCTCGGGCAAGTAACGTACCGATTGACAAAGGGAATTGCGTACAGGGTTTGATCGAATCCTCGACATAGTGGTTCATCCGATGACAACATCGAGGAGCATGTGGGAGCCATCATGGGTATCCAGATCCCGCTGATGGTTATTGACTGAGAGAGTCTCGGTCATGTCTGCATGTCTCCCAAACCCGTAGGGTCTACACACTTAAGGTTCAGTTACGCTAGGGTTATAGGGATATGTATATGCAGTAACCCGAATGTTGTTCGGAGTCCCGGATGAGATCCCGGACGTCACGAGGAGTTCCGGAATGGTCCGGAGGTAAAGATTTATATATGGGAAGTCCTGTTTCGGGCATCGGGACAAGTTTCGGGGTTATCGGTATTGTACCGGGACCACCGGAAGGGTCCCGGGGGTCCACCGGGTGGGTCCACCTGTCCCGGGGGGCCACATGGGCTGTGTGGGGTGCGCCTTGGCCTAATGGGCCAAGGGCACCAGCCCCACATAGGCCCATGCGCCTAGGGTTCAAGGGGGGCAAGAGTCCTAGGAGGGTAAGGCACCTCCTAGGTGCCTTGGGGGGAGGGAAAACCCCCCTTGGCCGCCGCACCCCCTAGGAGATTGGATCTCCTAGGGCCGGCCACCCCCCCTTGGCACCCCTATATATAGTGGGGGAGAGGAGGGACTTCACACCTGAACGTCTCGGCCTTTGGTTGCCTCCTTCTCCCTCCCCAACACCTCATCCACCTCCATAGTGCTTAGCGAAGCTCTGCCGGAGTACTGCAGCTCCACCAACACCACGCCGTCGTGCTGCTGCTGGTGCCATCTCCCTCAACCTCTCCTCCCTTCCTTGCTGGATCAAGAAGGAGGAGACGTGGCTGTTCCGTACGTGTGTTGAACGCGGAGGTGCCGTCCGTTCGGCGCAGGTCATCGGTGATTTGGATCACGTCGAGTACGACTACATCATCACCTTGCAAGCTTCCGCACGCGATCTACAAGTGGTATGTAGATGCAAACTCTCTCCCTAGACTCGTTGCTTAGATGAACTCATAGATGGATCTTGGTGAAACCGTAGGAAAAATTTTAATTTTCTGCAACGTTCCCCTACACACACGTCAGTGACACAGGAACTAATCCCGGTCAAACCCAGCGTTGACTGGGGTTTGACCAGGGGTGGGGCCCACTGTCAGTGTCTGTAGGTTGATTAACCAGCTGGGTTAGCTCCTAATGACGGAGCCACATCAGCTCCCGCCGGAGTTTCGCCGGCGACGTCCATGGCCGACGACGGAGATGCAACATGTGCTCGCTACGGAGCACCATTCGACGCGTGGTTTGCTCCTACGGGTAGCTGAAGATGCGCCGCATCCAACTGGGCGAGCGGCAGCGGCTGCGGTGGCCGGAGCTCGCCGGGAACGAGCTCGCGGCAGCGGCCGGAGCTATGGGTGGGTGCGGGGTTGGCGCTGCGGCTTGCAAACGAGCCGGCTGTCACGCTAGTTCGGCTCTATGGAACGTTGCGAGCGCAACGGGCACACGCACGGGACCAAAAGGTCACCGAGGCTTCGCCGGCGACGAGCGCGGGCGGCGGCGGGTTTCGGTCGTTGACAAGGCGACAACTATGGCATGCAAACGAGAGAACGGAAAGGGATATAAGGAAGAGGAGCTCACGGGGAGTTGGCCGGTGCAGACGACGGGGCCGGGGAAGCTCTGGACGACACGAATTTACGGCGGCGATCTCCGGGCACCGGAGATGAAGACGACAACGCTCCGGTCGACTGGGGCCTCCTCTGGTCGCGTGCGTCGGTGTGCAGCTCCATGGAGTCGGGACGGAGCTCAGGGATGCGAAGAGGGAGCGAGGGGGTGGCTGTGGCCGCGGCGAACGGCGTTGGTGGCGACGAGGTCCGCTCGGGCGGAGAGGGAGAGAGAGCAGAGGAGAGGAACGAGGGAGAGAGTGAGGGGCGGTCGAGGGGGAGTGTGTGGTGTCGCGGAGGAAGTCCAGGGCGATGAGGGGGCAGCAGGAGGTGGCCAGGGGAAGCAGGAGGTGGCCGGGGCGGCGTCGGCGCTCGCCACCGAGCAGCTTCGGGGCGAGGGGGAGGAAGACGACAGAGAGGAGGAGGTGGGCTGGGCCGCTGGGGAAGCTGGGCCGGCTGGGCTGGACAGGTAAGCGCCAGGTTTGTTTTATTAATTTATTTTGCCACTGTTTTGAATTTAAAATAATTCAAACAATGCCAAAAACTCCTCTGAATATTTTTATATTGCTAGATGGACTTTTCCAAAAGCTTATAAAATATTTCAGGGGTACTTGAAATTATATTCTAATTATATGAATATAATTCAAATTCAAATAGCTAATGATTTAAATTCAAAGTCCCAAAAATGAATCCTTAAAAATGTTCAATATTTTGGTTGGGACCAGAACCCTTGCCAAAAATTATCAAACATTTAAGAAGAGCATTTTGAAACAATGAATGAGATTTTTAGGGTTTTTGCCCTTCTTTTATTTAGGGTTTTGAGGCTTCCAATATTCCTCAATTCAAGTTTCGAAAATATAGACATGATGCACACATGAAGCTAGCCTAGAGCACTACCAGCAGCTAGGGATGTGACAACTCACCCCTACTAAACAAAAATCTCATCCCGAGATTCAAGCGTAGGGTAAGATGAAGGGGAAACACAAACTAGTATAATCTTCATGATCCAGGGGGCATTCCATAAGAGTGTTGATTTGATCACCATCATTAACTTGATGTCTTGCTCCGAGAACTCCAACCAACATGACAACGAGAGGAGAAGGGAACTCTAGAAGGATCAATCTTCTCGAAGGTCGAACAACTCAGGATTAACTCTCGAAATGAGACATAGCAACATCTCTCGAGCTGAGAGACGAAGCACACCTCTAGAGGAATGGAGTGGAACAGATGATGAGGGTTCACTAGGTAGACAACAATTCCACACCTAAGAAGGTGGTAAACGATTGTCAACGTAGCGAGGAGTTGAGTGGCCATGATACCACGACGAAACATCCTGGAGGAGGGTGATTCGTAGATTATTACCTTAAGTGGCAAAAAGAATTACCTTTGATATAGAGATCATTGAGACTCTCTATATCAGCCTAAGGCAAATCACAACAATCGATTGGCGGGGGTCGGTAGAATGGCATACTCGGACTTGGATGATGTGGATTACCTTGTTGAAGACAACGTAATGGATGAATTTGCTTACCACCGGAAATGGAAGAGACCCATGGTAGAATGGCACATGGGCGGTGCAAGCTGGGAACAAAATGCAAATGCTGGGAATGATTCTGGTAACTGGGGAAGAACCCAACAATAGAGAGTGAATTCACTGTTTGAAGGTTATAGCATAATCGAAGAGACTAGGAGCAATCCCAGTTAGTGCTGATGATAACACCTAGCGCTTGTGCGTGCTCTCAAGAACTTGAGCATTTCCACAATCATCAAGGTTTTATCAACATCCGTGTCAAGGGTGCTGACAACACAACATACTACCATGATGGCTAACGATGGATGATGCAGATGCAAAGGAAGATAACACCTTCTCAGATTTCACCTTAGCGAGGCCAAGGAAACAAAATCTGGATGATCGACCGAGAGACATTTAGCACTCCGCTTCTAATGTTCTCCTTGATGTGCTAGTGTAACCCATTCATAGAAATGGTATGGTATCTAGAACATCAAGTAAAAGGTCGGACTTCGGGAGCAATAGAATCCATAAGGAACAACTAGGGAGTAAATCCTACGAAATCCCTATGGGGAGGTGGCCAACTTTTTCAATCAAGATACTACAATAATAGGTCTTCCGGTTGGGTGTGTTGGCCACGACATCCACCTTACCGGTTATCGAGGGACCAATATTATAGTTCTTGGGAAGAGTTCCAACCATCATATCTGCCTGAGATTGAGATCTGGCTGGTGTCAGGATATTCCAGACTCATCGAGTCTTAGAAAGAAAAATGAAAGTTTGCAACACAATCGACGAGATGATGTTGCGAGATTCTCGGGAAATGAACTATGATAGTAAGCTCCAAAACATGAGCCGGTTCTGCTACACACGTGTGAACACGCTGTCACAGACAAACATGAACACATGGTAGTCTTATAATAAAACACTACCGAGTTCAGGGGGGAAACCATCATCGAGGATATCGAAGTCCTTGCATAAGGTATACTCTTAAGAAGGAACTTCTTCTCCTTGAACAAATCAATCAGTGGCTTGGTGTGCTCGGGACACATATAGAATGGAGGTAGCTAATCTCACAATCCAATGTATACCTCACACATGCATGACTGACTTGGGATGATTCCAAGGAAGCAAAAACAATCTTTCTCGGATACACGGCGGCAACTTACACCAAGTGCACGTGAATTAGAGAAAGTCACATCTTTCATCCGGACATATGCTCCATGAGCGGGTCATGAAGATAATGCTTAGAAAAGTTTCCAATACTAGATGGATGTTCAGCATAATCATGGAGAGGTTAAATATATTGCTGATGGGCTCAACAACAACTCATCCTGGTTTCCATGAAGAAGGAGTTCCATAATTATGTGATCGAGTGATAGCACTAGTCAGACCCAAACGATATAATGGTGTATGCTCGAGGAAAATCCACGAGTAAGACAACATTACGAACATCGTTGGTTCGGATTTGATTTGACGATAGCCCATACTCAAATCAAAGGTTTGGGTAAGATAATAGATCCAACAATTGATCACAAGGACCAATTGATGAAGATATCATCTTTCTTCAACACACACTACACAAGAATATCCCTTTGGAACGAACTAAGTCGGGAAAGCTTCCATCTTCCAACTCTCCAAGTTGTTGTTCAGCTTAGCCAACTAGCTCAGGGGTATCCCACACAGATTCTTGGAGAAGGGTTGGTTTACAAGGATAAACCAACTTGATCACGAGCTCAACATAGCGGTCGGGTGACGACCCGGTGATACTTCCGAGAAGATCATCGGAAAATCACAACCACCGATATGCTATTAGGCTCAAGAACAATCTTGCTTTTCAGGGCAAGACGATATGATCAACAGAGTGAGGGATTGTCACAATCCTAACTCATTGATCGAAGGGTGCACCGGAAATAAGGACTAGATAGCACGATCAGTCTTAGAATGATGATTCAAGAACCAACACGCTAAGAATGAAATTATTGTCCTTTAACTACCAAGCAACGAGGTTGCTGGGAGTATGGATTTCACACATCACAATTCATTTGTCGGTATTCCGGTTGCATCAACACGAGGGCCGAGGAATGACTAATGATGGTGAGAAGTATCACTACGTCAAAATTCATGAGAGTTGGTGCAGTTCTCATGACAATTCTGACATAAAGGGGGTAATACTCCAAGGTAGAACAGAACCAAAAGCTGGATTGGCATCTGATCTGCGGAATACAACTACTATGACCCAATCCTAGATATGGATGAGGTACTGGAGTTTGTTTCTCCAAGTCATTCAGGACAGAATGGCTTGACGGACCACAAGAGTAATAGGCATCGACAAACGAACGCACGCATACTCTTGACTATCAATTGATAGACGAAGGTCAGTAGACAACTAAAGAGGGACAACTCAAAGGAACATATAACTTTCTGAGTTGTGGATGCATAGATTAGTATGTCGAACCAAGTTCAACATAATTCTTCCGAATAACCCATGCAGAAAGGTAGAACTGGCAGAGCCACAATATATAATGGAGAACTCATCAAGAGCACTCTGATTGTGATCTTTCGATCAGCGAGGAACATCTGCCATAAACGGTTCATAGTATTTGGAAGAAGGAAATACCACGAACATCGAGGACTAATGCAAGGGTTACTAATAACCTAAAGGAACGAGCAAAACTATCAACATGAAGCAAGTAGGGTGAATCTCGGGTTCAAAACCCAGGAGTAGAATACCTACTACTAAGTGGCATCAAGGGATGCTTACGAGAATGATGGCCAGAATCATCACACTGGGACACAATCATGGCTAAATTACTAGATGATCCCCTAAGACACCTAGGGTCATAGTACCAGCTCCAACATATATGTCAAGGCAATAAAGTACCTCAACTCACTGATTTGTGTGATTAATCTGGCCAAAGGCACATCGGAAACAGGAGGAAGGGATTTGCAAATGCATCAGACTCTTTGGAAACCTGGGATGACTCGGACAGCATAACGGCTGTAAATGCTCAGAAAAGATTTGAGACATTCACAAAAATGGTGGCATAACCACTCAGAAGCACAATACCAAGGTTTCGAGATCAACAGTTAACATACAGAAGTCGTAGGAGCTGAACTCAAGCTTAGATCCAACAATCTTATAAGTCTGCGGATTAGTAACACGTGATCCTGATAGAAAAAAGAGAAAGCCTAGTTCCTTAACCCCGTAGGAAAGATAAGATGACTCGGATCAGAAGGCATAAGGTATAAGGAGTAAAAAGAGCCTTACGTTCCCATCCCACAATCAATTCCCTTATATAACTAAAGAATTTCTAGACTCAACTTCGACCAGTCTGGCTTGGTAAACCTACAGGCAGTCAAGCTCTGATACCAACGCTGTCAGGACCCCGATCCTAAGTCACACCGATCTAGCATGTAACACATCATATCACTTTGCGGCCTCACGCACGGTATCCCCACGGGTGCCACCTTACCTGGCCCGGGACCGTTTGCGCCTTTTGGCTCACGTATATGATAGTGTCGCTAGCATCCATATGACAAAGAACCCGGGCTGACATGGCTAGTCGTGAACCCAAAGTGGCACTAACTTACAGGGACAGGCATCCATGACCCAGCATCGAACGTGTCGGTCATCAGCGAGTGAATCCAGGCTGTAGCACTGGGCTAGCAGGACTCCGGTGAACCGGGCTGTAGCGGGCTAACAGGACTCCGGTATTCATCGCGTGACATTTCCCTGAAGGGACAGACACAGGAACGAAGAAGGACACATGCCGGCCAGCCTAAGTGTTCCGGAGCAGTAGCAAGCTACCATGGCTCAGTGGAAACACTAGGAGACATTTCCCGGTAAGAGAGGCTACTAAGGATAAACAACTAGATAGTCAGATCCCACACATACCAAGCATTTCAATAACATACACACAATATGCTCGATATGTGCAAATACAACATGGCATCACAACATGACTCTACAACTCAAGTATTTATTCAATAGGCTCCGAGGAGCGAGATATTACAATCATGGGTCTCATGACCCAACACTCAGAGCATACAAGTCAAAACGCAAGCGGAAGCTATCATGTCTGAGTACAGACATCTATAAATGAAAAAGGCTAAGAAGCCTGACTATCTACCAGATCCTGCCGAGGGCACAAGATCGTAGCTGAGGTAACAAGCTAAATGTCGAAGTCCACGTGGAACTACTAGTGAGACTGAAGTCTCTCTGCAAAAAACATAAAATAGGCAAACGTGAGTACAATGTACCCAGCAAGACTTACATCAGATCTATCTACATATGCATCATTATCAACAAAGGGGGTGGTGGAGTTTAACTGCAGCAAGCCAGCTTTGACTCGGTGGCTATCCTTAACTACGACTGCAAGTAACTCTTTTGAGGTGGCGCACACGAGTCCACATATTCACCATATCAATACATCACTATGGATCCGCTCCCGTCTCCCTACGAGAACGCCATCCATAGCACTCACACTTATCTTGCGTATTTTAGAGTATCCACTTTCACTTGTCTATGAACTATGCAATGGGGTCCAAGTTTCCATATCCGAGGAATCCGGCTATTCGAATAGATGATGTTAACACTGCAGGGGTGTACTTCTTCACACACGCTCTCGCCACTTACCGCCCTGTACACGTCATGTACCTCGGCAACCTTCAAGCGGAAGCCGGGCGAGGGAGTCGGCCACGGCCTACCTAAACACTCAAGTCTCTTGTCCAGGTTTATCGCCTATTCGGGTTCCATCCGCAAGGAGATCCGGCCGGGGTGTCGCTCACGGCCCCAAACAATGTGTGCAGGGTTCCCAAGTCCACCATTCGGGTGCCACTTGGTACACCGGGCCACTTTGCCTAGTCTGTCCCAAGCCCACCTGTACCGGGTGCCACTTGGTAGACTACTAACACTACCTACAAACACCAGAAACTAGTTGCAACTCCTGGACAGAGAACAAGGGTGATTAAGAAGCCGAGAGGGGCACTTAAGCATTCCAATGTGTGGTAGTAGCTGGTCATGGATCACAAACACAGAACTCAGTTCCTGAGGACGGCTGCAATGAGACAACCCACCATGTACTCCTACATGGCCTCTCACCGCTACCTTTACCAAATTGTGTTCACACCCTTAGCTCACACACAGTAGGACATGTTCACACGCCTCTGATTCATCCCCGATGAATCAGACCTGACTCAACTCTAAGCAGTAGCAGGCATGACAAACAAACATGAATGAGTAGGCACAATAGGGCTCAAACAACTCCTACTCATGCTAGTGGGTTTCATCTATTTACTGTGGCAATGACAGGTCATGCAAAGGATAAAGGGGTTCAGCTACCGCAGCAAGTAACAGTTGAATCGTTGTTGTCCTAATGCAGTAATAGAGAGCAGGAGCAAGAGAGTGGGATTTTATCGGAATGAACAAGGGGGTTTTGCTTGCCTGGCACTTCTGAAGATAACATTGAGTCTTCATCAGTGTCAACGATCACATCATCGGTACAGCGTCTACCGAGGGGGAACAACACCGGCAAACACAGAAGAAACACGATCAATGCAATGCACAATATGATGCATGCTATGACATGGCAATATGAATGTGTTTTGGGCTAATGCACTTAGCTATGGTTTAAATGAAGTTGGTTTGAATACATGATTCAAACTCAAACTCCATATGTGGATATTTAAATGCCATTAATATGATTTGTGCTAAACAGCATCTATAAGTTGTTCTAACATGCATGAAAATGGTACAGATGGATTCCTTGAATTTTTCTGATAATTTTTCATATATAATTTATTTCATTTGGAGTTACGGTTAATTTTCTATGATTTATTGAAGTTTTAGCTATTTTCTGGAATTTCCTGAATATTATAAAATAAACTAAATTCCAGAAAAGGAATATTGCATCAGCATGACCTCACCCTGACGTCATCAGGTCAACAGGGCGGGTCCAGGTCAAACCTGACGTGTGGGGGCCACACGTCAGTGACACAGGAACTAATCCCGGTCAAACCCAGCGCTGACTGGGGTTTGACCAGGGGTGGGGCCCACTGTCAGTGTCTGTAGGTTGATTAACCAGCTGGGTTAGCTCCTAATGACGGAGCCACGTCAGCTCCCGCCGGAGTTTCGCCGGCGACGTCCATGGCCGACGACGGAGATGCAACGTGTGCTCGCTACGGAGCACCATTCGACGCGTGGTTTGCTCCTACGGGTAGCTGAAGATGCGCCGTATCCAACTGGGCGAGCGGCAGCAGCTGTGGTGGCCGGAGCTCACCGGGAACGAGCTCGCGGCGGCGGCCGGAGCTACGGGTGGGTGCGGGGTTGGCGCTGCGGCTTGCAAACGAGCCGGCTGTCACGCTAGTTTGGCTCTACGGAACGTTGCGAGCGCAACGGGCGCACGCACGGGACCAAAAGGTCACCGAGGCTTCGCCGGCGACGAGCGCGGGCGGCGGCGGGTTTCGGTCGTTGACAAGGCGGCAACTATGGCGTGCAAACGAGAGAACGGAAAGGGGGAGAAGGAAGAGGAGCTCACGGGAGTTGGCCGGTGCAGACGACGGGGCCGGGGAAGCTCTGGACGACGTGAATTTACGGCGGCGATCTCCGGGCACCGGAGATGAAGACGACGACGCTCCGGTCGACTGGGGCCTCCTCTGGTCGCGTGCGTCGGTGTGCAGCTCCATGGAGTCGGGACGGAGCTCAGGGATGCGAAGAGGGAGCGAGGGGGTGGCTGTGGCCGCGGCGAACGGCGTTGGTGGCGACGAGCTCCGCTCGGGCGGAGAGGGAGAGAGAGCAGAGGAGAGGAACGAGGGAGAGAGTGAGGGGCGGTCGAGGGGGAGTGCGTGGCGTCGCGGAGGAAGTCCAGGGCGATGAGGGGGCAGCAGGAGGTGGCCAGGGGAAGCAGGAGGTGTCCGGGGCGGCGTCGGCGCTCGCCACCGAGCAGCTTCGGGGCGAGGGGGAGGAAGACGACAGAGAGGAGGAGGTGGGCTGGGCCGCTGGGGGAGCTGGGCCGGCTGGGCTGGACAGGTAAGCGCCAGGTAAGTTGCTGGGCTTCTCTCCTTTTTTTAATTTTTCTGTTCTGTTTGTTTTATTAATTTATTTTGCCACTGTTTTGAATTTAAAATAATTCAAACAATGCCAAAAACTCCTCTGAATATTTTTATATTGCTAGATGGACTTTTCCAAAAGCTTATAAAATATTTCAGGGGTACTTGAAATTACATTCTAATTATATGAATATAATTCAAATTCAAATAGCTAATGATTTAAATTCAAAGTCCCAAAAATAAATCCTTAAAAATGTTCAATATTTTGGTTGGGACCAGAACCCTTGCCAAAAATTATCAAACATTTAAGAAGAGCATTTTGGAACAATGAATGAGATTTTTAGGGGTTTTGCCCTTCTTTTATTTAGGGTTTTGAGGCTTCCAATATTCGTCAATTCAAGTTTCGAAAATATAGACATGATGCACACATGAAGCTAGCCTAGAGCACTACCAGCAGCTAGGGATGTGACACCCAATGCTGCTCCGACTCACATTTCAAGAACACTCGACTCCAAATAGGAAGAAGCGCTCATCCAGTTCCTCCATGAGAACTGGGACATCTTCGCATGGAAACCTTCTGACATGCCAGGTGTTCCTAGGGGACTGGTTGCGCATCGTTTGTGAGTTGACCCAAAGGTGAAACCAGTCAAAGAACATCTTCGACGGTCCGCCGTACATAAGAGGAAGGCAATCGGTGAAGAAGTGGCTCGGCTTCTGGCATCTGAGTTTACCCGAGAGATTTACCACTCCGAGTGGTTAGCTAATGTTTTCATGGTCCCAAAGAAGGACGACTCACTTAGCATGTGCATCGACTTCAAACATATCAATCGGGCCTGCCCGAAAGATCACTTTCCTCTCCCTCGCATCGACCAAATAGTCGACTCGACTGCGGGGTGTGAGCATTTGTCCTTTTTGGACGCTTATTCCGGGTATCATCAGACCCGTCTGTATGGACCCGATGAGATAAAAACTGCTTTCATCACCCCATTTGGGTGCTTCTGTTATGCCACTATGCCATTCGGTTTGAAGAATGCCGGAGCCACATTCATGAGGATGATCGAGAAGTGTTTGCTCACTCAAATCAGTCGGAATGTGGAAGCATACATGGATGATATTATGGTCAAGTCACGAAAAGGTTCCGACCTACTGGCTGACCTTGCTGAAACCTTCGCCAACCTCAGAAGGTATGATATCAAGCTTAATCCATCAAAGTGCACGTTTGGAGTTCCAGGCGGGAAATTACTCAGTTTCCTCGTTTCCGAATGGGGGATCGATGCTAACCCAGAGAAAGTGGGTGCCATACTCCGAATGAAACGCCCTGTGCGTGTGCATGCTGTCCAGAAGCTTACTGGTTGTTTGGCCGCCCTAAGTCGATTCATTTCTCGCCTCGGTGAAAAGGCACTGCCTCTTTACGGACTGATGAAGAAGTCAGATAAGTTCGAGTGGACTCCTGAAGCTGATGCAGCATTTGTAGAGCTCAAAGCCCTGCTTTCCACCCAGCTGGTGCTTGCTGCTCCAATCAGCAAAGAGCCTTTACTGCTTTACTTTGCAGCCACTGGACAAGTCGTTGGTACAGTACTTACGGTCGAGCGGGAAGAAGAAGGAAAAGCTTACAAAGTTCAGCGCCCAGTATACTATGTCTCTGAAGTTTTGACTCCATCAAAGCAAAGATATCCACATTATCAGAAGCTTGTTTATGGGATTTATATGACCACGAAGAAGGTTGCACATTACTTCTCTGATCACTCCATTACAGTCGTCAGCGACGCTCCATTATCAGAGATTATGAACAATAGAGATGCAACTGGTCGAGTGGCAAAGTGGGCGATTGAACTCCTTCCCTTAGATATCAAGTTCGAGGCAAAGAAAGCTAGTAACTCCCAAGCAATAGCAGATTTCCTCGCCGAGTGGATTGAACAACAACTGCCGACTAAAGTTCACTCAGAGCACTGGACCATGTTCTTTGATGGTTCCAAGATGCTGAATGGTTCCGGTGCTGGGGTGGTACTGGTATCCCCCCGAGGATACAAGCTCAGACATGTCCTCTAGATTCACTTTGATTCCTCCAATAACGAAGCAGAATATGAAGCACTCCTGTATGGGTTGCGTATGGCCATCTCACTCGGCGTCCGCCGCCTCATGGTCTATGGCGACTTAGATTTGGTAGTCAATCAAGTGATGAAGGAGTGGGATGTCAGAAGCCCAGCCATGGCTGGTTACTGCAACACGGTGAGGAAGTTGGAAAAGAAGTTTGAGGGGTTAGAGCTCCATCATGTACCCAGACTGAAAAATCAAGCAGCAAATGATTTAGCAAAGATAGGCTCCAAGAGAGAAGCTATTCCCAGCAATGTGTTCTTGGATCATATTCATGCACCTTCAGTTCAAGAAGATCCCTTCGCTGAAGAGCCCCCGCAGCCTAGGAGTGCCACAGATCCAACTGAAGTTGAGGTCCCAGCCGTGGTCGACTTAATCATGGAGGTGTTGGTCATCACTCCCGACTGGACAATGCCATACATTGCATATATCCTTAGGAAAGAGCTCCCAGAGGATGAAGAAGAGGCTCGACAGATCGTCCATTGATCCAAGGCCTTTACTGTAATAAGAGGACAACTGTTTAGAGAAAGTGTAACTAGGGTCAGCCAGAAATGCATAACACCAGAAGAAGGCCGAGTGATCCTCCACGACATCCATTTCGGGACCTGTGGTCACCATGCGTCCTCTCGGTCCATTGTGGCTAAAGAATACCGAGCTGGATTTTATTGTCCACGAGCAAATGAAATGGAGAAAGATATAGTCAATAGATGTGGAGGCTGCCAGTTCTACTCCAATATGTCGCACAAACCTGCATCAGCCCTGAAGACCATCCCACTCGTTTGGCCCTTTGCTGTTTGGGGATTGGACATGGTTGGTCCACTGAGGACTGGTAGGAGCGGCTTCACTCATGTGCTTGTAGCAGTCGACAAGTCTACGAAATGGATCGAAGCCAAGCCTATTAAGAATCTTGAAACTAGTACTGTTGTCAGCTTCATCAGAGAGTTGATTTTCAGATATGGGGTTCCACACAGCATCATCACTGACAACAGATCGAACTTCGATTCTGATGAGTTCAGAACCTTCTGCGCCTCACAAGGCACACGAGTCGACTATGCTTCAGTCGCCCATCCCTAGTCAAATGGACAAGCAGAAAGAGCAAATGGCCTGATTCTCAAGGGACTGAAACCCCGACTGATGCGAGATCTCAAGCACGAAGCGGATGCCTGGGTTGATGAACTTCCATCAGTTCTCTGGGGATTGAGGACAACTCCCAATCGGTCGACTGGCCAAACTCCATTCTTCTTGGTCTATGGGGTTGAAGCTGTTCTACCGAGTGATTTACTTCATAGTGCACCACGAGTTGAGCTCTTCTCTGAAGATGAAGCAGAACAAGCTCGGCAAGACGCAGTCGACCTCCTAGAGGAGGAAAGAGAGATGGCCTTGATCCGATCAACCATTTATCAGCAAGACTTGCGTCGATTCCACGCTAGACACGTGAAGGATCGAGCCTTTCAAGAGGGAGACTTGGTTCTTCGAGTGGATCAGCAGAAACCACACAAGCTCACCTCAGCTTGGGAAGGTCCCTTCATTGTCACCAGAGTGCTCCACAATGGAGCATACCACCTTTACAGTGTCGAGCATAAGAAGGACGAGCCACGGGCTTGGAATGTGGAGCTGCTCCGCCCCTTTTTTACTTAAGTACTCATTCGAATAAAATGTAATGAGAAATACCTTTGTAATTTGTTCATCAAAGACAAGAGCTTTACAGTCCTCTCAAACGATTGTTGTTGCTTTTATTTACGTCTGAAATCCCCCAGTGGGTGACTTAGCTGCGAATCCATTTCGCCTAATTCGAAAGAAAATCCTACTGAGTGGTGAGCAAGCCTCTCACTCGAGGGCTTAGCTGTGAATCCGTTTCGCCTAAGTTTGTAAAATCCTACCGAGTGGTGAGTAACACTCCCACTCGGGGGCTTAGCTGCGAATCCGTTTCGCCTAAGTTTTTAAAATCCTACCAAGTGGTGAGCAATCCTCCCACTCGGGGGCTTAGCTGGAGTCCAGTACTCGCCTAAGTTTGTAAAATCCTACTGAGTGGTGAGCAACACTCCCACTCGGGGGCTTAGCTGGGAATCCGTTTCGCCTAAGTTTTT
>NC_041390.1:488069053-488099144 GCF_002162155.2 Triticum dicoccoides | reverse complement strand
AGGGGCTTAGCTGCAGTCCAGTACTCGCCTAAGTTTGTAAAATCCTACCGAGTGGTGAGCCAGCCTCCCACTCGGGGGCTTAGCTGCAGTCTAGTACTAGCCTATGTTTGTAAAATCCTACCGAGTGGTGAGCAATCCACCCACTCGGGGGCTTAGCTGCAGTCCAGTACTCGCCTAAGTTTGTGAAATCTTACCGAGTGGTGAGCAATCCTCCCACTCGGGGGCTTAGCTGCAGTCCAGTACTCACCTAACTTTGTAAAATCCTATCGAGTGGTGAGCAATCCTCCCACTCGGGGGCTTAGCTGTAGTTCAGTACTCGCCTAAGTTTGTAAAATCCTACCGAGTGGTGAGCCGTCCTTCTCCTTTGGAGCTGCGCCACAAATACAATGTACGCTCCATATCCATCCGCAAGAACGACGAGGTGCAAGTCGACTGCAATCCTTTCCCTAGGAGCTGCACCACAAGTACAACGTACGCTCCATCCCTACCCGCAAGGGCGACGAGGTGCAGGTCGACCGCGGCCCTCTTCTCCGAGCTACGCCACAAATACAACGTACGCTCCATCCTTGACCGCAAGGACGACGAGGTGCAGGTCGACTACAACCTTCTCCTTTGAGCTACGCCACAAATACAACATGCGCTCCATCCTTGTCCGCAAGGACGACAAGGCGCACTTCGATTGAAGTCTCCATTTCAAGGCTGCATCTCAAACACGAAGGTCATTCCAAATAGGGAGCAGATTTCAAAAGCAACTGCAAGCATATTCCAAAGCAGTTCGGATAAATCCTAAAGTTCCAAGCGACAAATCAAAAGTATTCAAGCATCAAGCCTGAAGGAGTTTAATGGTTACATCAACCACTCGGCATTCCGAGGAAAATTTAGGACAGGTTTAAATCTCATAGTTTGTTCACTCGGCAGGAGGAGGGCTGGCGGGTTCGACGAATTCATCAAAGTCGATTCCATCTGCGATCCGAGTGGCAACAGCGATGAAAGTCTCCATAAAGGACTGAAAGTCGTGCCTTTTGGTGTTGGCGACCTTGATCGCCGCCAGCTTGTCTTCACGAGCTTCCTTGCAGTGGACCCTTACCAAGGACAACGCCGCGTCAGCACCACACCGGGCAGAGGACTTCTTCCACTCTTGCACTCGACCAGGAATCTCGTTGAGCCGAGTCATCAGATATTCGAGGTCATTTTGAAGCGTCGCCCTTGGCCAGAGTGATGAGTCGATCTGTGAAACTGCCACCTTCAGACGAGCGAGGTAACTTGTGATGCTGGCGACACGGGATTCCAGTCGAAGCACATTCATGGCAGCCTCGTCGCCGACCGGAGAAACGATAGGGTCTAAACCCGTCTCGATCCGTCCAGTTTCCTCGTCAAAGTTTTGGCAGAATTCTGCAGTCAAAGAGTTAGTGAGTCGAGTGGACAGGATTAACTTGCAAGCAGTAAAGCAGTCAGATTAAAAGGAGTACCTTCCAACATAAGATAGAGCTTCTTCGCACGAGTTCTAAGATAGGCTTCCATGTCATTTCTCTTACGGACCATGGACTCCAGCTTCTCGTTCAGAGCAATCTTATCCTTCTTCAGACGAGTTACCTCTCGGTTGGACTCATTGGGAGAGGACTTCAGCTTGTTTACTTCTCCTTCCAACACTCCGACCGAAGCCAGCTTCTGGTCTGCAAGGGCAGTCTTGAGCTTCCTTCTGCGCAGCTGCAAGGTCCAAGTCCTTCTTCTCCAGAGCCAACCTCATTTTCTCCGCAAAAGAAGCAATCAGATCAAACAAGAGATCGAAGAAATATCTTAAAAGACGATCAACGTGAACAGTCGACAGGCAGTTACCTTCCATACCAGCAGCTACATCTTGAGCTTTCTTCAACTTTTGTTGGGCCAGCTCCAAGTCGAGGTTGAGTTGCCTCTGCTTCTCCTCAAATTCGGCAAACCTAGAAATGAGAGTACAAGATTTCTGTAGAAGGTAAAAGACGTGTCAATCGACAGGATCAAAGATTATTTACTTCCGAGTGAATAAAACTTAAAAGTTTACTCAGACCCCAGTCGACTGCCCGCAGTCGACTGCGGTCTCGGGGACTACACCCAGCGGGTGCACTTGGCGTGCCCCCACTGATTCAGACCCCGCTCGACCAGTCCGCCCGTGTCGATTAAAGAAAAAAAAGAGAGAACAAAGGGAAAAAAATATTCAGACCCCAGCCGACTGCCAGCAGTTGACTGTGGTCTCGGGGACTACACCCGGTGGGTGCACTTGGCGTGCCCCCACTGGTTCAGATCCCACTCGGCCGGTCAGCCCGAGTCGAGTGGAAGAAAGGAAAGGGAAAAGACTCAGATACCAGTCGACTACCCGCAATCGACTGTGGTCTCGAGGACTACACCCAGTGGGTGCACTTAGCGTGCTCCCACCGGTTCAGATCCCACTCGCCCAGGCTGAGTGGAAGGGCGCAAATGCTAAAGACAACAAAACACCCAGTGGGTGTACAGATTCGACACAAACAATAAGATATTGTATGAAAGAAAATATTTTAGGTAGCATATCCTAATGGAACAAGGTCAGTTGAAATTCTACTTACATGGACATTGGCCCGAAGAGCCGCGCTGACATTGTAAGCAGCCTGGCTGTTCTCGTGCACCGTCTTCATCCGCTCCATCATCACGTTAGCCTAACGGATGGCCTCCGCAGCCGCGTCCGACTGGCTTTCCGGAACATGGTAGTTGGTGAAGAAGGGAGCAGACGACCCAGGTGCGGCAGCTTGGAGCTCCAAAGCGTGAGGTTGGACGACTGAAGGAAACACCAGTACAATCGACAATGCAGGGCGCTCACTCGACAATGGGACAACAAAAGTTACAGAGGCCCCACCTGCATCTTCAGATTGCTGGACGGTTGATGTTGTCATCTGTCCCTGCTAAGACGTCTTGCCAGCTGCTACTTTTTTGTTCTTTCTGGGCCTAGGGGCCACATCTTCATCATCATCCGGAAGCTCGATGACGTTGGGTGGGGTTGCAAATAAATCAGTCGACCCCAAGTGAATCGCCAGAATTTGATCGACCAAATAATCAAGAACAAGATCATGAGAGTTCTACCTGGGTTGGAGGTAACCGCGTCTTCCATTTCCTCGTCTCGGTATTGGTAGGAAGAAGTTCCAGACATAGCAGCACTGCAAATGTCAACATTCAGTTGGTTATGTTCTGTTGCTCGAGTCGACCAAAAGATCGGGTCAGATGATTACCCGGAGATGGTGGGGATGGTCACTTTGATTCTGGGCAAAGCCTTCGGTGGTTTGGAAGATGTGGCCTTCAATGCTTTCGGCGCAGGAGGCGGCGCAGTCTTGAGCTGTTTCGATACCTTCTCAGTCGGCACCGGAGAAGATGTCCGAGGGCGCTTCGAAGATTTCCCAGTCGGTGCGGCCGCCAGGTCAGGGGTGCTCCCCGGGTCGTGAGCGTGCTTGGACCTCCTCTCTCTGCGAGGAGGCGAGTCGACCTCTTCTTCATCACTCGAGTCATCGCTCTCCTCGTCCTCCTCTGCATCCGAGTGCCACTCACCACTCTCGCCCTCGCTCGTCCCTTCCTCGACATTTTGCTCCTGCACTCCATTGGGCATCAAGTACATATCAATAAGAGCCTGAAAAGACAATGAACAAAAGAAATACAGTCGACCGTCAACAAGATGTTACATAGTGAATCAAGAAGACACTCGACAATGCAGAATCATACATGTTCTGGCTGGCGCAAATGGTCGAATGTAATCACCCTCCTAGACCCCCGGGGGTTATCTTTGTTGCCGGTGATTCCTCTCAGCCACTTCTCCACCGTGTCCTCACTGACGTCCTCCGGGTGGATCCGAGTGGAATCCTCGAGTCCCGAGTACATCCACATCGGATGGTCACGGGCTTGGAGTGGTTGGATGCGTCGACTGAGAAAGACCTCCAGCAGGTCCATACCAGTCACTCCGTCGCGGACAAGTTGGACGACCCGCTCGACCAACACCTTCACCTGCGCCTTCTCTCTCGGGATCAGCCTCAAGGAGGAGGGCTTCTCCACTCGAGCCAGGGAAAAGGGGGGCCGTCCAGTCGACTGACTCGGGGTCGGCTGATCCTTGCAGTAAAACCAGGTCGACTGCCAGCCCCGGACCGAGTCGGGAAGGATCATAGCTGGGAAGGTGCTCTTGTTCCTCATTTGAATTCCAAGGCCCCCGCACATCTGTATCACGTGCGTCCTCTCGTCACTTGGGTTGGCTTTCTTGACCGTCTGGGAGCGACATGTGAATATGTGCTTGAAGAGACCCCAGTGTGGTCGGCAACCCAAGAAATTCTCGCACATTGACACAAAGGTAGCAAGGTACATGATGGTGTTTGGAGAAAAGTGGTGGAGTTGAGCCCCGAAGAAGTTCAAAAACCACAAAAGAAAGGGTGGGGAGGCAAAGAAAACCCGCGGTCGACATGAGTGGCGAGGAGAACGCACTCACCCTCCTGCGGCCGCGGCTCGGTCTCGTTCCCCAGGAGCCGCGCCGATTCGTGGGGGATCAGTCCCCCCTCAACCAGATCGTCGATGTCGTCTTGGCTGATCGTCGAGTGGATCCAGTCACCCTGGATCCAGCCTGGCGGCAGGCTGGACCTTGACGAGGATCCACCCCGGCTGGTCCTCTTTCCTTTCGCCTTCGCCGTCGCCTTCTTTGCACGCTCCAACGCCACCATCTTCTCCTTCCCCATGGCAGTGAATCGAGTCTGAGCGGGGCTACAACGCCGAGAGCGGACGCAGGCGCAGCGGAGAAATCTGAGGAAGAAGAAGGAGAATGAGGGCGCATTGTTCAAAAGCCCGGTCCGGTGCCTTTTATAAGGACACTTCCGAGTGACTGACTTGTAGGCCCGGACGATCTTATCAAATCCCGCAACAGTCGTGCGCACGATACATGGCAAAAAAGGTGGCATGGGGATCGAGGTGACCTGCCTAATCCGTCTTGATTACCGCGGCCTCCCCCACCCGGCGCGCTTCCCAAAATTCGAATCCCGCGAAAAATCCGCGGACAGCAGAACAACTTATCAGATGGAAGACATCCTCCACCTCATCACTCTGAACTCTTCAGTAAAAGTTCACTCGACAAAAACTAAGAATGGATCAAGGAGACTGAAAAAGAAGTTGGTGTCGTCACCTCAGTTCATTGATCCAGAACAAGATATACTCATAGCATGAAAAATGAGTCGGAAGTGTTCTCAACTCCTTCCTCACTCAAACCCCGATCCTTTCGGGGGCTAATGATGAAGCTATGTACCTAGGGTAGGATCATGGAACTGTCCAAGATACCCTCCCCAAGGACATCTCTAAAAGAACCAGAAGCATTCGAAGAAAAATCATCATCCACTCAACCATGAAGCTATGTTCCACTCGATAGTCTTTAAGACACTCGACCATATGGACAATCACTAGACTACTAGAAGATCTAGAGCCACTCCACTCTGCAATGGTTGGGAATTAAGTCATAGCTTTAATGGTCATTATGTATATTTATTGCAGGCACTACCAGTAACATCCCATCTTTATGTACCTTAAACCCTTTGTAACTGAGGGCGGAAGGGGTCTAGCAAACTCTATATAAGCCACCCCCCTCCTCAGGGACAAGGGTTCGCACCCCCTATAACACACACGCATATAATCCAGTCGACCGCCTCCGTGCTCCGAGATGTAGGGCTGTACTTCCTCTGAGAAGGGCCTGAACTCGTAAAACTCGCGTGTACAACTCCTCCATAGCTAGGATCTTGCCTCTACATCCCTACCCCCATTCTACTGTCAGACTCAGAACCACGACACTCTAGGCCTCGTTTTCAGCATTGCAATACCGTTTTTACTCACTGTTGCTGCTTGTTACCTTGCTATTTTTACTTATTTAGATTATATATTATATTTACACCAAAGTATGTTAAAGTTCCAATCATAAGAACATGTGATCCAAGTACGAAAAGTATGTTAGCGTATGCCTCTCCCTCATTGCATATAATAAGTATCACACATGTCATATTCAATTGCCTATGGACAATCTGTCTCATTGTTCTACAAAAGCTTTCTACTAAACCAGTTAACTTTTATTATCCCGCAAAGTACTTCTAGTTTTATGCTCGTAAAGTAGTTTATTGCTTGTTTCTAGGTAAAGCAAACGCTAGTGTGCAAAGAGTTGTATCAGTTGTTATAGAACTTGAAGTGAATATAAATTCTACCTTTATCTCCTCGTTGGGTGTCGGTGTACAAAAATAGGGGATCTCCTTTTGCACCCCATTACTTGTGCATGGGCAGTCAGGGCCGCACCCACGACCACACTAAGCAGGGCAGAGGAGGGAAGCCGGAGCACAAGACGACCAAAGCAACGCCAAGACTAGAGGCGCAAAGAGAGCAAGAGGGCAAGGTGGACTTCCCCGGCAAGACCCTTGTCGGGGTGGCTTTCGCAGCCTCGGCAAGATCCCTGCTGGGGCAACTTGCCTGACGCCAGCAGAGCGCGCCACCCTTGAGCCCAAGGGGTTCCAACACCATCAACCATATTGGAACCAAGGCTCGAGAGGCACCTCCGTGGTGGCATGCAGATCTTTGTAAACATCATAGATACAGAAGATCAGATGGGAACCAGAAGACGATGATCCTTGGCGAGATCCTTGCCAAGGAAATCCACGATACCCCCGACAAGATCCTTGTCGCGGATGACCACGGTGCCGCAGCGAGACCCTTGCCGGGCCCTCGGCAAGACCCTTGCCGAGAACGCCTGCGGGGCCGCAGCCAGGCCCGCGTCTGCCGAAGACTCCACCGTCGCTCCCATACAGCTGCCAGCTCGACCAGCTACGCAGGCATCTGCGTGGCAGTGCGCGGCCTCTACACCAACTCATCAAACACTTGCGTGGTGGAATGCAGATCTTCGTGAAGGCTCCACCACCGCGCCAGCCCAGCAGCCAGCCAACATGGTGCTGCAACGCCTCGTCAGCTTGGATGCGCGTTGGAGCCAGGCGAGGCGACAACAGCTGGGACGAGCTTCTTTGCCGTCCCCAATAAAGCAAGAGGGGCATGTCGTCAACGCATTAAATGCGTTTGTTCGACGATGCCAGGGGATAGACTCAGCCCCTGTACACCTTTCCACCTCCTGTGTGCCACTGTGGCGACCCCTTTTTGTCTATAAAAGGAGGCCCGATGCGTACTGGAGGGGGTTTCGGATCTTTTTGACTAGGGAGCCACCGCAGCTAGTTCAAGGACACAAGAACACCCAAATATACATCAAAGAAGGACTAGGGTTTTACGCGTCTCCGCGGTCCGAACTTGGGTAAACGATTTGTGTCCTGACCGCCAGACCCGCTCTTTGCACAACCCCGCACCCGCCAACCGTAGAAGGGATCCCAATGACCCCATAGGTGTCGTTTCCCACCGACATCTCTGGCGCGCCAATTAGGGGGTGCACAGTTGTGAGAATACGGTCTAGCAGTTAGTTTAGCAGTTCTTCATCGCCATGGCTCCCAAAAAGAAGACGATCACAGCGATCGGTTCGTCGGGGGCCGAACGGCCCGTACCAGTACGGGTGAGTGGTGGTGCGGTCACGAACGGAAGCTGAGGCGCGGCTCGTGAGCACCCACATCGCTCTGGCAGCCAAAGCCTGGAGAGCGGCGTCGTTCGTGCGCGAGACGACGGGCCATACACCACCAAATCCAAAGACGGAGCCAGGCCCCCCACAGGCGGCGCGGGGCCCTCCATGGGTGGCGTCGTGCCACCCACGGGCGGCGCGGCGACTTCCGAGGCGCCTACGCCGGCGCCCCCGACGTGCTCTTCCCAGGTTGTGCGCGACGAGCAGCGTCACCACGCTGGTGACCCTCGGCACCGTCGTGGGAAGAGTCCAGTGCATCATTCGCAGGACGTAGAAGGTCAGGACGCGCGCCGAGGCGCTGGCGAAAATGGCGTACAGCCGCCAGGCCATGATAGAGCTCCTTCTAACGTGGTTAGAAGTTGGAGCGCATCACGGTCCACGCAGCTTTCGCCACCACCCACGCCAGCAGAAGCCTTGGCACGTGCGTAGTTGCGCCTCGACTTTCCTCCTACTGCGAAAAAACTCGATGAGTGGAGATCCACCATCCGAAGCCTCGTCGGCGTTGCCAACAAAGATGAGCCACGACCAATGGGGCCCTCTGGACGATGCTCTGTCGAGCCGCTGCATGCTAGTGGTGGAAGGATCAGGGGTGCTGCGGCCACAGTGCACTCTCCTCCTCCACGCCAGCCACCGTGGGTGTCGATCCATTGTGACAACACTTGTGATAACATTTCCATAGTGTCGTCCGACCCACGGACCCACTGCGATCAGCGTCAAGTTCTTCGGGAGCGAGCCCGTGAAGACACTCGAACCACCATCGAGCGCTGGCACGATGCATGCCACCAGTCAGATAGGCGGGTGGGGCCCACTATGGACCACCCAACACCGGGGGGCTCTGGCGACCTACCCTACGAGGTGGGTTGCCCGGCCTTTACCCGCGAGCTGCGGCAGTTCCAGTGGCCCTTCCACTGCACGTTCAAGCCAGACGTTGGCGAGAAGTACAATGGCAAGACCCACCCATCAGAGTTCCTCAGCACCTATACCATCACAATGCAAGTTGCTAGAGCCCGCGATGACAAGGTGCTTGCTAATTACTTCCCGCTGGCACTCAAACCCAATGTCATGTCATGGATGATGCACTTGCGGGCGGATTCCATTTCTTCTTGGTCGGACTTGTGCCATGAGTTCGTTGGCGCCTTTACCGGAGGCCACCAAGCTCATGGCCAGGCGAGCGATTTGCATATCATCCCCCAGAAGGAAGGTGAAACCCTGTGCAAGTACATACAGAGGTTCAGCCGGGTGCAATACAACATCCCAGATGTTCATCCCGCCGCCGTGATCAGCGCATTCCATCAGAATGTGCTCAACCGCAAGATGCGTGAAGACCTGGCAATGAACAAGGGCAAAGATGTGGCCGAACTTTACGTTCTGGCCGATAGGTGTGCTCGGGCTGAAGAGGGGAGGAAGTACCCCGGTGAGGACACCGGCGCGGAAACCGACTCCACTGACGAAGACACAGCCACCCCGACAAAGAAGGGCTGGCGCCGCAATAGGAAGTGCAAGGGCAAGACCGTGCTTGCCATTGAGGGATCCGAGCACACCGACACTGCCAAGAAGGCCAAGGCAGACGACCCCGACAAACAAATTGCCGGATGCGCTGCTTGCCAGGCCTTGGCAGCTGCCGACAAGCCAGGAGGCTCCGACAAGCAATATTGCAAGATCCACCGCACCAAGGCCACGACCTCCAGAACTGCCGGCAAGTCAAGCTGCTTGCTGAGAAGCAAAAAGCTGAGTATGAGAGGCGGGACAAGGAGAAGGGCCAGGATGGTGCCGAGGGGTCTGGCAAGAAGCGTGGCAGCCAAGGAGGCCGTGGCGAAAAGGATAATCAGCAAGAGAGGCCCGCTCGGGGCCGTGACAAGAAGCAAGGAGATGATGATCATGATGAAGATGACGAGTCCGGCGAGCACGAGTTCTAGAAGGCTACGGAGGCCATGTGCATTGATGGTGGCGCCTCACTGCACACTTCTCACCGCCAGCTCAAGCAGTGGGCACGTGAGATCACAGTAACAGAACCATCACTCGACGCTCAAAGGCCACTGAAATGGTCCAGCATGCCTATCATTTTTGACGCCGACGACCACCCTGATCACACAACTGCGGTCGGTTGTTTGCCGTTGTTGGTCTCCCCAACAATACGCAACCTCAAGGTGACGAAGATGCTAATTGACGGCGGGGCCGGTCTGAACTTGATCTCGCCCGTTGTGATCAAAAGGCTGCAGATTCCTGATGGAGACATCGAAGAGACGGGCACGTTTCAAGGGGTCAACCCGGGGAGGATTCAGCCGAAGGGTAAGGTCACGCTGCCCGTGACTTTTGGAGGCGAGTTAAACTACAGGATGGAGAGGATTGTTTTCGATGTAGCCGAGATCCCCTTGCCCTACAATGGGATTTTCGGCTGCCCGGCACTAGCCAAGTTCATGGTGGCGTTGCATTACGCCTACAACATGCTGAAGATGCCGAGGCCGATGACCATCATCACCATCCCCTCCGACAAGAAGGATGCACTGATCTGCACCGACCAACTCTACCGGGAAGCAGTTGCAGCGACTGCCGCCAAAGCACTCGCTCCTGCCACTGGAGCCCCGACAGGGAAGAAGACCGGCAAGACCTCTCACACCCACTCCGGCAATCGCACCTCTTCGGAGTGTTGTGCTCCCGTCGATGACGTGCCAGAGAGATCCACCGACAAGAGCAAGAAATCCAGAGCTGCGCCACCAGAGACCAAGAGGGTGTCCGTCGAGGAGGATGGCACGGGAGGGGCTTTCACCATAAGCTCCACCCTGGACAGCAAATAGGAAAGCGCGCTCATCACCTTCCTGCGGGCGAATGTCGACGTGTTTGCATGGAAAGCATCCGACATCCTCGGTGTTCCCAGGGAGGTGATTGAGCACCATCTTGCTGTCTGTCCTCATGCGCGACCCGTCAAGCAGAAGGTCCGGAAGTGTTGGGGATATGACTATTTGTGTAAGCCATCCAGGAGAGGCCGGGTTACGCAAATAGAGGTTCATCAGAAGCCCAAGACCATGGCATGAATATGGCGGTTCACTAAAAGGCTTAAAGGCCCACAGGCGACTCTGAGGCCCATAAAGATAAACCGCCATGATGGTATAACTTGTACTGTAAGGTAGAAGTAACTAGTCGCCGAGCTGGACACTGTTTATGAGCCGGCCGGGACTCTGTAGGCCGCAGGGCGTCAACCCGTGTATATAAGGGGACGACCCACCAGCGGCTTAGGGCGAGAAACAACGGATCGTGAGCTAGGCATAGCATATCTCGCTCCCTGTTCATCGAAACCTCAAGAAATTCCAACCCAACTAGACGTAGGCCTTCCTTCACCGTAAGGGGCTGAACTAGTATAAACCTCCCGTGTCCTTGTCCTGATTAACCCCTTTAAGCTTCCTAGTTGCGATGGCTCCACAACTAAGTCCTTGCAAAAGGACATCTTCCGTGAAAATTCCACGACAGTTGGCGCCCACCGTGGGGCCAGCGCACGGTGGATTTGAGTTCTTGAAGGGAAACTTCGAAGGGCTCAAGGGATACACAGTTGGGCGAATGACCAAGAGTCATCGCGGCAAGATCTACATCAACGGCGAAGGTTGGGGCCCCGACGCCGGCTCAATTGAGTACGGGTACCGGGTCCCCTTTGGCGGAATTCACGTCTTCATCGGCCGGATTGGTGAGCCGGGCCCTGAGTCGGAGAGCTGCACCGACCTCGTCGAGACGGCTCAGCGTGCGAAACCAGCCCGAGCTCAACCCGCCATGAAGCGTGCCTTTGTGGGTTGCATCCACGGAGGTGAACTTTGTGAAGGATCTGAAGGTGATGGTGAGCCGGTCGTCCTCTCTGACGGTGATTCGTCCGCCGGCTCAATAGATTCGCTATATCAAGTTCAAGATGGTGTGCTTGGGGGCTGTTCCGATGGCAGCACTATTCCGGACCCCTCAGAGTCGCCAAACTGGGCAGGAGTCTTCATGGCTGGTACTCAACCCAGCCAAAATTCTACGGCCTCAGCGGTGATAACGTCCGGGTTAGGAGCAGCCGGGGCAGGAGGCCCTGTGCGCTCACCGGCTCAGGTGCTGATGGATCTCATGGATAAACTTATGGCCTTGTTAACTGCTACAGTTGTCCCTGCGAACCAATCTGAGCATGAGGCAGAGGTGGCACAGGTTCGTGATGAGATCGCCCGGGCCAAGGAAACCTTAGCAGCTGAAGATACTAGATTAGTGACAGAGCGGGCGGCTTTGGACGTACGGGGGCAGCAACTTCAGGCAGAGGCCTTTCAGCTCACGTTGAGCTTGAACGCATCTAATGAGGTAATGAGGAGGAGACATCAGAAAACTCAGTCCCGTTTACCTCGGATTTATGATCCTCGGAATCTCTTTGCTACACCCGGGGCCGGCCCAAGTAACCCGCCAGGTGCAAATCAGTTTATGACATCCGGAGTGGGAGGCCCAGTCCAGCCTTCGGTGACGGCGCCTCTTCACGGCAATATGGCACCGCCCCATTACGTACCAATACCACAGGGTCACTTCTCCAACCCCATGGAGAACTTAATCGCAGCATCAGCACGCTTGGCGGCTCTCCCAGTAGATGGTGATGATCCGATAGCGGTGGAAACCCGGAATATCAAGGAACTTGTCCAAACAGCCCTGGCTCAGCAAGAGACCTACTCCTACAGCCGAGACAGGATTCACTCAACTCCTCCGCCCTGGTTAGCTCCGCCTCATCAAAACCGGAGCCCGAGTTACAGTAGACACATGGAGTCAGAGGCCTTGTCAAGTAGCGCTCAGCGCCAGAACCAGCCCGACAGGTATAACCCGGTTCCGGATCAGATACGTCAGGAGGACGAGCGGGCGGCTCAGCTAGCAGCCCAACAGGACTCACCGGCTTACCCGACGACTTCCGTTGAGGCGGGTGTTGCTACTAGAACCGGAGGAGTTCCTTGTCTGGTACCGGCTCTACGTAATGTACGTCTGCCCAAGGATTTCAAGGGACCTCGAAAGGTGCCGAATTATATAGCCGATTTATAGCCTGGGGCGTGGATTGAAAGTTACAAGATGGCCATGGAGCTGCTGGAGGTTAGTGATGAAGCGATGGCTAAATACTTCACCATGATGTTGGACGGAACGGCCCGTTCTTGGTTAAAGGGTTTGCCACCCAATTCCATTAGTTCATGGGCGGAGCTAAAGGCCCGTTTCATCCAGAACTTCAAGGACACTTGTAAGCAGTCTATGTCGATTGTGGACCTGACAAATTGTAAGTAGGAGGAAGGTGAATCTACGACTCATTGGGTGCGCCGGGTCAAAGATATAATACATTCTTCTGACAAGATGGATGCCGGCTCAGCAGTTCTCATGCTGGAGAAGAATTGCCGCTTTGAGCCTCTGAGACAGAAACTGGGGCGCCTTAAGCGTGATTGCAACGATATGGGGACGCTGATGGCGGCTTTAGTCAAGTATGCCGATTCTGATAGTACCAAGGATCCCGCGTCTGATGAGGAAAAGACAGGGAAGGGAAAGAAGAATGGTAATGGAAAGGGTCAGCAGCATAACCCGGCGAGTCAAGGAGGCCATAAGCGTAAGGCAGACGGTAACCCGGAATTTATGGCCAATGCACAGGTTAACAATCAGAAACGCAAAGGAAAGCCACCCCCTCGGTTTAGCAGGTCAGGTCCGTCTCTTGAGCAACTACTCAATGAGCCCTGCTCGAAACACGGCACCCGGGAACGACCAGCGACTCATTTATGGAAGGATTGCGCAATCTGAAGGCTTTCAAGAATTCTAATACGTTTGATGGCAATCAAGGCCCAGGCGGCGGGTCAGGAGCTGGCGGCTTTCATGGCCCGGGCGGTGGTTCAGGATCCGGCTTTCAGGGAAGCCAGGGTGGTTATAATCAACAGTAGTCTGGTCAAGGAGGTCAGCAGCAGCAGCAGTCGGGTTATCAGAGCCATCCAAAACAGCTAAACAGTGGGCAGTATCACGTGTTCACCACAAGTTTGTGTAAACGTGATCAGAAAGTTCATAGGAGGGCGGTGAATTCTGTTGATCCGGCAGTCCCTCGTTACTCGAGGTGGTCGGAACAGCCTATTGTCTGGAGCAGGGAGGATCACCCTCCCCGGGTTGATAATCCGGGTCAACTGGCCTTGGTAGTGGCACCGCAGGTTGGTGGTTATAAATTTACTAAGGTGCTCATGGATGGAGGTAGCAGCATCAACATCCTCTATTACGAGACCTTTCGTCGCATGGGCTTAACTGACAAGAATTTAAAGACTTCCAACACCGTCTTCCATGGAGTGGTGCCTGGTAAGTCGGCGTATCCTGTGGGTAAGATTGAGCTAGAGGTGGCCTTTGGAGACGAGCATGATTCTAGGACGGAAAAGTTAACTTTTGAAGTGGTAAAAATCAAGAGTCCATATCACGCTTTGTTCGGCCAGCCGGCTTATGCCAAGTTCATGGCGCCGCCGTGTTATGTTTATTTACAGCTCAAGATGCCGGGTTACAAGGGTACCATCACTGTGCATGGAAGCCGAAAGGTGGCCCTGGAATGCGAAGAAGGCGATGCGGCTTATGCCGAGTCTGTCTGTGCAGCAGAGGAGCTCAAATTTTATCAAGATAACGTTGACCCGGCGGATATGACCTCCCTCAAGAAGCCGACTACGGAGCATGACCCGGCCATGAAGTTTAAATTGGCTGCAGAGACTAAGCTTGTTGATTTTACTCCGGGCGATTCGTCTAAGCAATTTAGCATCAGTGCCAACTTGGATCCTAAATAGGAAAGCACACTCATCGAGTTCATCCGTGAGAACCGAGACATCTTTGCATGGAAGCCTTTTGACATGCCGGGTGTACCGAGAGGACTCGCTGAGCACACTCTTAATATTGATCCGAAGTATAAGCCGGTCAGGCAGTTTCTGCGACATTCAATGAGTAACGACGAAAAGCTATAGGAGAAGAGGTCACCTGGCTCTTGGCGGCTGGGTTCATTGTCGAAGTGTTTCACCCGGAGTGGTTGGCTAACCCGATGCTCGTGATCAAGAAAAACGGCACCTGGCGGATGTGTGTGGATTACACGGACTTAAATAAGGCTTGTCCGGCTGATCCTTTCGCTCTCCCCCGTATTGATCAAATCATTGATGCTACGGCGGGTTGTGCGCGTTTGAGCTTTTTGGATGCTTACTCTGGTTATCATCAGATCAAGATGGCAGTTAAGGACCAGCAGAAGACGGCTTTCATCACTCCGTTTGGAGCCTTTTGCTACGTGTCTATGCCTTTTGGGCTCAAGAGTGCCCAGGCGACTTATCAGCGTGTGTACAGAATTGTCTCCACAATCAGATTAGGCGCAATGTTCATGCTTATGTGGATGACATAGTGGTGAAATCCAGAGAGGCGGAAACCTTGATATCTGATCTCAGAGAAACCTTTGACAATCTCCGGGTTTACAAAATGATGCTTAACCCGGAGAAGTGTGTATTTGGTGTGCCTGCAGGCAAGCTTTTGGGATTCTTGGTCTCAAACAGGGGCATTGAGGCTAATCCGGAGAAGATTAAGGCAATCACTTTGGCTAAACCGGCATGTATCAATGATGTTCAGCGATTGGCGGGTCGTGTTGCCGCTTTAAGCCGGTTCATAAGCCGGTTAGGTGAGAAGGCCCTACCACTGTACCAACTGATGAAGAAGGCAGACACCTTTGTCTAGAGTAATGCTGCTAATGCTGCTTTTGAGGATTTGAAGAGGCAGTTATCTGAGCCGCCTGTTCTTGCAGCTCCCATTGACAAAGAGCCTTTGCTGTTATATGTGGCTGCTAATTCACGAGCCGCCAGTGTGGAAATTGTGGTAGAGCGCAAGGAGGCTGGTAAGGAACATCCGGTTCAACGGCCGGTTTATTATGTCAGTGAGGTACTCATCGAGTCAAAACAAAGATATCCTCATTGGCACAAACTTGTTTACGGGGTGTTCATGGCAAGCCGGAAGCTGAAGCAATACTTCCAAGGTCACCCTATCACTGTAGTAAGTTCTGCCCCCTTGGGAGACATTATTCAGAACAGAGAGGCTAAGGACGAGTCGCCAAGTGGGCCATCGAGCTCGGGCCTCATGGTCTGAAGTACGTAGCACACACTGCCATTAAGTCTCAAGCTTTGGTGGATTTCATCAATGACTGGACAGAGCTACAGGCACCTGAGGAGAAGCCCGATAACACTTATTGGACTATTCACTTTGATGGGTCCAGACAGTTGGAAGGCTCAGGGGCTGGAGTCGTGTTAACTTCCCCTCGAGGTGACAAATTTTGTTATGTACTCCGGCTTATGTTTCCTTGTACTAATAATGCAGCTGAGTACGAGGCCCTACTCCATGGTCTCCGGGTGGCCAAAGAGATGAACTTGGTCGGGTAAGATGCTTGGGAGACTCAGACCTTGTGGCTCAACAGGTGTCAGGCAAGTGGGACTCTAAAGATCCCCTTATGGCGGCTTACCGTCGTGAAGTCGATGTTGTGGCTGGACATTTCAAGGGTTATGTGGTGGAACACATTGATCGAAGGAAGAATGAAGCGGCTGATGCCTTAAGCCGGCTGGGGTCTTAGCGTAAGCCGGTGCCGCCTAACACCTTTCTTGATGTTTTGCATAATCCTTCTGTTAAGTTACCTACAGAGGAAGATCTGGAAATACCAGACCCGGAGGCACGGCTGGTGGCGGCTCTCCACGTTATCCCGGATTGGACAGTGCCTTATTTGGCTTACATGACCCGGGGAGAGTTGCCTGAAGATGAGACCTTGGCAAGACAAATCGCCCGGCGGTCCAAGTCCATGACAATTGTCAATGGCGAGTTACATCATTGCAGCGTCACTGGAGCGTTTCAACATTGCGTGTCACCTACAGAGGGTCAGGAGATCCTTCGTGAGATTCATGAAGGCGATTGTGGTCATCACGCTGGCTCAAAATATCTTGTGGCCAAAGCTTTCCGTCATGGGTTTTATTGGCTGACGGCTCATGCTGATGCAGAAGACATGGTCAGTAAATGTGATGGATGTCAGAAATTCTCACGACGAGCCCATGTGTCGGCTCAAGAATTGAGGATGATTCCAATTACTTGGCCGTTTGCAGTCTGGGGGCTTGATATGGTCGGGCCTTTCAGAAGGTCTAAGGATAAAAAGACGCACCTCTTGGTGGCGGTTGACAAGTTCACAAAGTGGGTGGAGGCGGAGCCAGTCAGTAAGTGTGATGCAGTCACTGTGGTCCAGTTTATGAAAAAGGTGATTTTTCGCTTTGGTTTTCCACACAGCATCATAACTGATAATGGCACTAACCTCTCCAAAGGAGCTATGGAAGAGTTCTGTCAACGAGAGCATATCCGGCTTGATGTTTCAGCTGTGGCTCACCCTCAATCCAATGGTCAAGCAGAACGAGCTAATCAAGAAATCTTGAGGGGTATCAAGCCCCGGCTCTTGGTCCCCTTGCAGCGGACGCCGGGTTGTTGGGTGGAGGAGTTACCTTCTGTACTTTGGAGCATCAATACTACACCTAACAGATCTACGGGTTACACGCCTTTCTTTATGGTGTATGGAGCAGAGGCGGTCCTGCCAAGTGACATCCGTCATGACTCACCCTGTGTGGCGGCTTATGTTGAGGAAGACAACGAAAAAGCTCGGCAAGACGCACTTGACCAGTTGGATGAAGAGCGAGACTTGGCAATAGCCCGCTCGACGATTTACCAGCAAGACCTGCGCCGCTACCACAGCCGCAGAGTTAGGTCCAGAACCTTTCAGGAAGGCGACTTAGTGCTCTGACTCATCCAGGATCAATCTGACATGCACAAGCTATCCCCTCCTTGGGAAGGACCCTTTGTGGTCAGCAAGAATCTGAACAAAGGATCATACTACCTTATCGACGTTCGGGAGCACAAAGACTCACGTAAGTCGGAGGAGGAGACCCGTCGGCCGTGGAATATCGCTCATCTTCGGCCTTATTATACTTGAGCCATCGGCTCTAATGTGTATATGTTTATACTATGTATATTACATAAAGCAATAAAGCAGGACCTCCGTCCTTTTTTCCACTCCCAAAAAAGGTTTATGTGTTTTCTTTGTCAGGTGGTGGAGATAACTAAGGAGAAGCGGATCATATCTGAATCCGGCTTTCCTTTGGTCTGGCTTATGATCATATCTGAATCTAGCCGTGATCACTTGGGGGCTTCCTGTTCAAACATAGGTCATATTCGAACCAAAGAGAACATAGCTGTCGATACCCACTTGATCGGCATACTGCCAAACCCACTTGGGGGCTTCTTGATCATATTTGAATCATAGCTTAACCCCTTTGGGTCTGACGTGGATCGTATTCGAATTAGCGTCATTAAACAACTCTTATGGTCACTTGGGGGCTTCCTGTTCAAACATAGGTCGTATTCAAACCAAAGAGAACATAGCTGTCGATACCCACTTGATCGGCATCGCCACAGCCACTGGGGGCTAACAGATCGTATCCGAATCTTAGCTCAACCCCTTTGGAATGGTTCACTGATCGTATTCGAATCAGAAACCCTTTTGTTCATCATATTTTACAAGTATCAACATTGGATATCTTGCGACCCTCTTGAAAATACAATGGAGTACATTGCATTCCTCCAGGATTAAAATTGGTTACATCAGGTTGTTAAGTACCAGGTGAACTTTTATGTGCCAATTTTCAGGAGTTAAACTTACCCTCAGGGGTTGGCTTATATAAGCCGGAAAAGCAGCCATAAGCATCACAGGGCAGTGCAAGACATTTCTGCAAAGGACATAACAGATTCATATAAACTACGAAGTGCATAGTGACGGCGGCTTATGCAAGTATTAAGGGCCATAAGCATGCGCAAAGGCATAGCAAAACTCAAAGTATTTTCTACTCTGTTACAAGACTCCCTGAGTCTGAATGATGCGGCATTGTTTTTCTGCAATGACATAAGCAGGTGGCGCCTGGCAATCTACTCTTGGGGTTGACTTGAAGCCTCCGGGTTATCCTTCTCCACCTCTCCGACGGCTGCTTTGTCCTGGAAGGATGATGAGGCCCAGTCAATGCCACTCAAGGCCTCAAACTCAGCTTCATCATCTATTAAACCGGTTGGGTCGACTTCAAGGGCAAAGGTGTGCTTACGGATTGGAGGGATCAAGCTGACATCATCATAATGCGGCGTGGGGATTCTCCGATTCTCCTTGTCATAACCCAGCTGATTCTTAGTGAGGTCAGTGTCGTTTCCAATTTGAGTGGCCACAGGAAGTATATCCCTCACGCAGGTGGTGAAATCCTTTTCATCAAATGGAGTGCCATCCTCCTTTAAACTTGGATACCCAAGAGTGATGTCGGCCGGGTCTAGCTCTGGTAACCAGGCTTTGGCCCGACTCAAAGCGGCTATTGCTCTGGCTCTTGCTTGGGCCCGTCTCAACTCTTGAATCCGCTAAGGAAGTACAGCAAGCCGTTGTAACACATCTTGCAAGAGGTGGGGCACATCATTTGATAAGGCTACAACGGCCAAGGCACGTTGTGACCTGATGTACAGTTGCTCAACTAGAGTATACACCGCCTTCAATTTGATCAGCATATTCTGCTTGAGGTTTGTGCTCCTGGGGCCTGTATTGGTAAGTATAAGGTAAACCTCAGGTAACAATTGAAGGAATATTTACAATATTTAATGCTTTCTTAAGATAACTTACCAAGGATCGCTGAGACCATCCGAGATATCTGGCGTTGTAAGCCGGTCAGTTTGGCTGTTGCATTTGCCAGCGACACCTCTGCTGTCCCGGCCCGGGTCACCAGTCCGGCCTTTTTGTCAGTCCAAATTTTCTTCTCCGACTCAAAATTTTTCTTCAGATTCTCTTGTTCAGAGACGCTGAATTCAAATTTGGAGTTAGCCTTTTGAATTTCAATCTCCTGGGCTGCCAGGTGGTTCTTCAGGTCAGCAATCTCCGATTCAAATTGACTTATGGTGGCCTGCATTGCACCAAATAGTAGTCAAGATTACGGTAAATAATATTAAGTCCCAAGCACTTTGCAAGCAAATATACTTGACACTTGGGGGCTAATGTATACCGAAGCTTTCTAAATTATTAAGCCGGTCCTAGACATTAAGTCCCAAATACTTTGCAAGCAAAGATACTTGGCACTTGGGGGCTAATGTGTATTGCAAGTTAAAGGTATTGTGTTACATCCGGTTTAAATATTTTTCTTTAAGCCGGGCAAGCAGCTCTAACAATTTTTCTAAGTCTACAACATATTTATTCATAAGCAATAGACTTGGGGGCTGGTACAGTAAGTATGATTGAAAGTAAGGAAGCATAAGTTATACCTCAGATTTTTGCTGTATTTGCTTCACCATGTCAATTTCCAGGTCACGGCTGCTTTACACCTGGTTGATATAGCCCGAGACGATCTCTCCAATACTCAAATGAATATAGTCGGTGATATCCATCTTGGCCTTACGGCGTTCTAGCTACTCCTCTTTAGCCGAGCATTTGGCAAGGACGGTGGGCCTAGCCGGCTCAACGAATTGAGCCTTGAGAAATTCCACTTCTGGGTTAGCCGTTTTGACTGGGCTAGGTGCCTCCGGGTTAACAGAACCATCAAGAATATCTTCAGCAGGCGGGTCAGAAGTTGGTGCTGTAATGTCTTGAGCCGGCTCAGGCGGCGGTTGATGTGTGGAAGAGTCGGGAGCAGCTATACCCTGTTCCGGTTCAGTCACCACAGGGGTTTGGGCCGATTTATCCTTCTTGGTTTTCTTCCTGGGCTTAACCTGCACGCTGTGGGCAAAGCAGAGAAATAAGTAAAGAAACATGAAGAAAGAAAAACATAAGGTGAATAAATTGATATTACCCAGGGGCAGTCTTAAAAGCCGGCATGTTTGATTGCATGGACTCGCCGGATGAAGGAGAGGTATCCTGGTAATTGGAGTCAGAGGAATTGAGAGGTTGACGGATTAGACCCGCCAAAGGTAAAAAAGGGTATAAGTTGGAGATAACCTCAGTCCAACGCTTCCGGGTTGTGTCAGGCAAGCCGGAGGATAGCTCTGCATCCTTGCTGGTCCGGGTCTGCCTCCGGTTTTCAAATTGCTGTCGCTTCAAAAGAAAGTCAGGATCTTGGTAAGCCAAAGGGTGTGAAAATCTTACTTTCCGGGTTACTCTTTGAATTTTCTGACGCGGCCGAAGCTCGGAGTCGGAGGAGATTATAGTTACCTCTTCCTCGACGGGTTGGCTGTTGCCCGTGTCTTCCTGAAAGAAGGTTAATATCAGTAAGGTAGTGATAAAGGAGAAAGGGAAATTAAAAAGTTACCTCTTCCTCATTATCATCAGAATCATCAAGCTGAAACAGCTCAGAAGCGCTTGGCTTCCTTTTCCTTGAAGTGCTGGGATTGGCGGTTTTCCTTTCGGCTCTCTTGGCCGCCCTGGCTTTCTTGGCCACCTCATGATCATATTGGATTTTCCAGAAGTTATCATTTGCCTGTAAAAGGTTATAAAGGGTTATGCGTAAGAATACAGTATAACATGATAAAAAATAACCCGACGGCTGGAAACTTACTGCAGGGGTCGGGTTCTTCTTGCAAAAAGGTAGTAAGCCGAAAGCGTTACTATTCACTATGCCCTCTTTCAACAAAGACTGAGTTGTAGCTTCCACTATGTCATCTGGTAAGTCGTCAGGACTAAGACGCTGAGGGTCATCTTTCTCGCCTGAATAATTACACATTAAGCCGGGGCGGCGGCTTAATGGAATTATTCTCCAAGCAACCCAGACTCGGACCAGGTCAATGCCATCTAAGCCGTTCCCTAAAAGAGCTTTAATCTTCTTGATCTTGGGAGTGAGTGGCAGACGTTCAATAGCAGTCAACTTATCCGACAGCGGGTGAGTAGGTTCAAGGCGCAATGCACGGAAGCCGGGCAGCGGGTTTTCACCAGCCGGAGAAGTATCTTGGCAGTAGAACCATGTCTGGTTCCAGTCCTTTGGATGACTCGGCAATTCAGCATAAGGGAACAGGCAGTCTCTCCGCCTTTGAATCGATATGCCACCAAGCTCCAGACTGGGCCCGTTGGCCCGCTCATTCTGCCGGTTCAAATAGAACAATTCCCTGAACAAAAGTAGGCTGGGTTCTTCTCCAAGGTAGACCTCACAGAAAACTTGGAAGTTGCAGATATTTGACACGGAATTGGGCCCGATGTCTTGAGGTCTTAAGTCAAAGAAGTGCAAAACGTCTCTAAAGAATTTTGAACCGGGAGGAGGAAATCCCTGGCTCATGTGATCGGTAAAAATGATCACCTCCCCTTCCTTGGGTTGAGGTTTCTCTTCAGACGAGTCAGGAGCATGATAAGACATGACATCCTTCTTGGACAGATGGCCAGACTTTACAAACTCAGACAGTTTTCTCTCTGTAACAATGGATGGGACCCAGTTGTAGGCAACCGGAGGTTTAACAGCTTTGGGTGCCATTGGGTAAATTGAAGCCTACAACAAGATAAAGGAAATTTTCTGGTTTATTATAACCCGGAGAATAAACATTATTGGGTTATTTAAGATGGCGGCTTAAGAAGGGGCCTAATGACATACAGGTAACTATGTGATAATGTTTAACAGCTGCAGGTATTAAAGATGATTAAGATTTTCTTAAGTCGCCAGAGGTAAGCGGTGCTGACAGCCGGTATTATCTTAAACCGGTTACATGGACTACTATGGCTGAAACAGAGTCAACAGACACAGTTTTTGGCTAAGTGTGGAGCAAACAGGTTTCACAAATTGCAATTATTATTTTGGATCAAACGATGCTCTGGAAAGGAAAAATTTCTAGACCTAAAACAGTACAGGGAAGTTCATATACTCAAGGAGGGCTTCCAAAACAAGGAAATCAGATCTGTTTTCATACAGAATAAGCACACAACATCCTCCGCAGCAGTTCTATGTGGTTTTTACGATCTGAACAAGGTATTAGAGGTAAGAACTAATGGAGGTTGCGTCGGGCGACGATGAACGTCGACGAACTCAAGACAGTACTAATGCAGATCTGAGAAGGGGGGGAAAGAGAACTCACCGATGTGGAAGAACTGCGGAGGGTTGCCGATGTTCTCTGGTTAAAAAACAGGGTGATGCAGTGGCCTGAGTCGGTGAAGATGAGGTTTCCGACGGTGGCGGTGGCGGAGCTCGAGCGGCAGAAGAGGGAGTGCGAGGAAGAAGACGACCGGAGGAAATGAAAAAGACCTAGGTCACGCCTATTTATAAGGAGGACTGACTGAGATGGCGCGAGAAACGAGGAGACCAAGACATCATTATCCAGCGGCCCCGACGCCTCGATTTTTGGGAGGGTCAGTAAAGGCAAAGATCCGTTGAAGATATGATGAATTAAAATATAAGTTTTATTGAAGATGACGTCACGATGATTTAACCCGGAGCCAGAGGATGACGTCACGGCGGGTTACAATTTTCACGACAGTTAGAAGACTAAAGGCCAGTTCATAAGGTTTTCAAAGATTGACATGAACCGGTTCAAATCAATCTGGGGCCTAATGTTGGGGATATGACTATTTGTGTAAGCCATCCAGGAGAGGCCGGGTTACGCAAATAGAGGTTCATCAGAAGCCCAAGACCAAGGCATGAAGATGGCGGTTCACTAAAAGGCTTAAAGGCCCACAGGCGACTCTGAGGCCCGTAAAGATAAACCGCCATGATGGTATAACTTGTACTGTAAGGTAGAAGTAACTAGTCACCGAGCCGGACACTGTTTATGAGCCATCCGGGACTCTGTAGGCCGCAGGGCGTCAACCCGTGTATATAAGGGGACGACCCGCCAGCGGCTTAGGGCGACAAACAACGGATCAAGAGGCAGGCATAGCGTATCTCGCTCCCTGTTCATCGAAACCTCAAGCAATTCCAACCCAACTAGACGTAGGCCTTCCTTTACCGTAAGGGGCTGAACTAGTATAAACCTCGCGTGTCCTTGTCCCGATTAACCCCTTTAAGCTTCCTAGTTGCGATGGCTCCACGACTAAGTCCTTGCAAAAGGACATCTGCCGTGACAATTCCACGACAGGAAGCAAGCTTTCGAACGACAGGAGTTCATTACGGAGGAGATCAGGAAGTTGGAAGCGGCAGGCTTGGTGAGAGGAGTACTTCATCCGACGTGGTTGGCCAGTCCGGTGGTGGTGCCCAAGGCGAATGGGAAGTGGAGGCTGTGTATTGACTACATAGATATCAATAAGGCTTGTCCCAAGGACCCTTTCCCGTTGCTGCACATTGACCAGATTGTTGACTCCAGGGCAGGGTGTGATCTATTATCATTCCTTGACGCCTACTCGGGGTACCACCGAATCTTCACGGCGAGAGAAGACGAAGAGAAGACATCGTTCATCACCCCATGTGGCACGTATTGCTTTTTACGGATGCCTTTCGGGTTGAAGAGTGCTGGCTCGACATTTGCAAGGGCAGTCCATATTGGTTTTGAGCCCTAGGTACAACAAAATGTGGAAGCTTGTATGGATGACATAGTGGTCAAAACCAAAGACAGGGCGACACTTGTACAAGATTTGGAAGAGACGTTTGCGAATCTACGCAAGATGAACCTCAAGTTGAACCCTGAGAAGTATGTCTTCGGCGTTCCGTCTGGCAAACTTCTCCGGTTCTTTGTGTCACGGCGTGGGATCGAGGCGAATCCAGACAAGATCAAGGCTATTGAGCAGATTAGGGCACCCAAGCGGATTAAGGACGTGTATCGGCTCACTGGTTGCGTTGCCGCCCTGAGCAGATTCATCTCCAGGTTTGATGAGCATGCCCTTCCCTTTTTCAAAATCTTGAAAGAGGCAGGACCAATGGAATGGACCCCCGAGGCCGAAGTAGCGCTGCAGGATTTGAAGAAATACCTCTCCTCTACATTGATACTGGTTGTTTCCAAAGCATGAGAACCGTTGCTGCTATACTTGGCGGCAATGAACCAAGTGGTCAGTGCCGCACTAGTGGTGCAAAGGGAGGTCGACGAAGAGGCAAGGCCCCCGGCAGGGTCCGACACTGCGGGGCAGGGCCGTTGCAACCAGACGAAGTGTTGCAGAAGAAGAAAATGATGCAGTACCTGGTTTACCTTTTCAGCTCCCTTTTGCAGGGGCTAGGTCAAGGTACTCCGGTGTGCATAAATTGCTTGTCGGCCTCCTTATGGCCTCGAGGAAGCTGTGTCATTGCTTCCAAGCACACGAGATCACCGTCGTCACCCGCCTCCCGTTGCAACGGATATTGCATAATCGAGACGCAACAGGGAGGATTGTGGAGTGGGCTATGGAGCTATCGAGCTTTGGTTTGAAGTTTTAAAGTACTTCAACAATCCTGAGTAGAGTCTTGGTAGAGTTCATTGCTAAGTGGACATCAACGCCAGACGAAGAGATCCGGGAGACCACCCTCCTTGGCAAGGAGGCGAGTCGTGACTGGATTATGTACTTTGACGGGGCTTTCTCGCTACAAGGCGCCGGTGCTGGTGTGCTGCTCGTCGCACCCACCGGAGAGCACCTCAAGTATGTAATCCAGATGCACTTTCCGAGGGAGATGTCCACAAACAACACCGCTGAATACGAGGGGTTGCTTGCCGGTCTCAAGATCGCGGCAGACCTCGGGATCAAGAAGCTCATCGTCAGGGGTGATTCGCAGCTTGTTGTGAGGCAAGTCAACAAAGATTATCAAAGCCCGTTGATGGAGGCCTACGTGGATGAGGTGAGTAAGCTGGAGGAGCGCTTTGACGGTATATAGGCGGAGCACGTTCCACGAGTGGAGAACAACATCGACAACTACCTGTCGAAGCGCGCCGCCTTCAAACTACCTATGGAACCAGGTACTTTTGTGCTTTAGCTGACTCAACCATCCGTTGAACCATCAACAGAGCAGAACAAGAGAAGGAAATCAGGCCCCAGCAAGTACTTTCCCGCCGAGCTCCCAGGAGCCGCCGGCAAGGATGTTGCCATGGACACTAAGCCAGCCATAGGGCCACCGACTCCGGTGGGGCGTCAAGTCCTAGCTCTAGAGACAGCTGCTCCCATGGCAGAGGAAGTACCCTTAGTCCTTGCCGTCGAGCCTCAGGCTCCGGCATGGGCACAACATACCGTCCGATTCCTCCAAATAGGGGAACTCCCTGAGGAGCAGGAAGAAGCGGAGAAAGTAGCCCATCGGTCTGCCATGTATCAGTTCGTCAATGACGTCCTGTATAGAAAAAGGCCAAACAGTGTGAAATCGAAGTGCATTCCCCGGGAGGAAGGACTGGAGTTGTTGACAGAGATACACAGAGGCATATGTGGCTCCCACATAGGGTAAAGGGCCCTTGCGGGCAAGGCATTCTGGCAAGGTTTCTTCTGGCTCACTTCCCTCCAGGATGCAACGACAGTAGTAACCAAGTGTGAAGTGTGTCAGTTCCATTCGAAGAAGCTTCATCAACCAGCTCAAGTGTTCCAAACAATCCCTCTCTCCCGGCCATTCTTGGTCTGGGGGCTCGACATACTGGGCCCCTTTCCCCGTGCCGTCGAGGGCTTTGAGTACTTGTACGTCGCAATCGACAAGTTCAGGAAGTGGCCGGAGGTGGAGACAGTGAGAAAGGTGACAACACAATCAGCCATCAAATTCTTAAAGGGGCTAGTTTGCCATTTCGGTGTGCCAAACAGAATCATCACCGACAACGGCACACAGTTCACGAGCCACGCCTTCATGCAGTACATCCAGGACCTCGGCAGGAAGGTCTGTTTTGCTTCTATTGCACATCCATGGAGCAACGGCCAGGCTGAGAGGGCAAATGCTGAAGTGTTGCAAGGCCTCCGGACAAGGACTTTTGATAGGCTACGCAGGTGCGGACGATGCTGGATTGATGAATTACCGGCAGTTCTTTGGTCAATCAGAACGACGCCAAATCGAGCCACCGGTCAGACACCTTTCTCCCTCATTTACGGGGAAGAAGCAGTTCTCCTGTAACACCCTCGATGCGACTATAGCTCCCACGTGTCGAGGCACGACTTAGAGACATAATCGCATTGAAGGCATATGTCGCAAGTTAGGCAATCTTCACAAACATCCCATGTAATATAATAAAAGGGGAGATAACATAGTTGGCTTACACTCGCCACGTCAATCAATTACATAAATAACATTACATCATCCAAACACTCATGGCCCGACTACGGCGCCAAAATAAAAGAGAACCCAACATGCGACACGGTCCCAATCACCCCTAACTGGGCACCACTACTGATCATCGGGAAAGGAAACATAGTATCGTTGAGAGTCTTCGTCGAACTCCCACTTGAGCTCATACACGTCTCCTGGAGTGGAATCATCAGGCCCTGCATCTGGTGTAATAGTAATCTGTGAGCCACAGGGACTCAGCAATCTCGCACCCTCACGATCAAGACTATTTTAGCTTGTAGGTAAGGCAAGGTAAAATATGAGTGGAGCTGCAGCAAGCGACTAGCAAGTATGGCGGCTAACTTATTCGCAAAAGAGAGCGAGAAGAGGAGGCAAAGCACGAGCGAGAAGCTAGAGAACAACCTGCGCAAGCATTACTCCAACACCGTGTCCACTCCGCCAAGAAGAGGCCATCACGGTAACACACTCAGTTGATTCATTTTAATTAAATAAGGTTCAAGCTATCTACAACCGGACATTAACAAATTCCCATCTGCCCATAACCGCGGGCACGGCTTTCGAAAGTTCAAATTCCTACAGGGGAGTCCCAACTTAGCCCATGACAAGCTCTCACGGTCAACGAAGGAATAGACCTCCTCCCAAGACGTTCCGATCAGACTCGGTATCCCGGTAACTCAAGACACTTCGACAGGTTAAAACAAGACCAGCAACACCGCCCGAATGTGCCGACAAATCCCGATAGGAGCTGCACATATCTCTTTCTCAGGGCACACTCAGATGAGACATCCTACGAGTAAAACCAACCCTCAAGTTGCCCCGAGGTGGCCCCGCAGTCTACTCGGTCGGACCAACACTCAGAGGAGCACTGGCCCGGGGGGGGGGGGTTAAATAAGATGACCCTTGGGCTCCGGTAACCCAAGGGAAAAAGAGGCTAGGTGGCGAATGGTAAAACCAAGGTTGGGCATTGCTGGAAAATCTTTAATCAAGGCGAACAATCAAGGGGTTCCCATTAACCCAACCGCGTAAGGAACGCAAAATCCGGGAACATAACACCGATATGACGGAAACTAGGGCGGCAAGAGTGGAACAAGATACTAGGCGAGAGGCCGAGCCTTCCACCCTTTACCAAGTATATAGATGCATTAAGATAGTAAGACAATATAATGATATACCAACAAGTAAATAAAAGATGTTCCAACAAGAAACGGCCTCCGATCTTCACCTGCAACTAGCAACGCTATAAGAGGGGCTGAGCAAAGCGGTAACATAGCCAATCAACTGTTTGCTAGGAAAATGGTGGGTTAGAGGTTTGACATGGAAAATGGGAGGCTGACAAGCAAAAGGTAGGCATCGTAGCATTGGCACAGCAAAAGAGCGAGCAAACTAGCATAGCAAAGATAGTAGTGATTTCGAGGGTATGATCATCTTGCCTGCAAAGCTGTCAGAGTTGACTGGATCCTCAAAAGCAAACTCAATGGGCTCGTCATTAGCGAACTCGTCTCCTGGCTCTACCCAACAAGACAAACAAGCAACAAGGATACAATCAACCACGTGCAAACTCAAACAACACGATGCAAAGATGATGATATGCTATGCGGGATGCGATACGGGATGCAAAATGCAAGATATGACAGGAAACGCATGAACCTGGCCTCAACTTGAAATTCCAAGTGTGCCACTAGAAATACGAGATGAAATCGCTTGAAAACGATATAAAGAACGCCGGAATCGGAGTTACGGTTTGGAAATGGCAAGCAATACAAAATTGACACCGGTCTGCGATTTACAGCAAGTAGGCATCTAAATGCAACGAAATGAACATGCTACAGCCACCAATCATGACAACAAAATACATGGCAGGGATGCACACAAGATGCTTAACAAAAGTCTAGCACTGAGCTACGGCCAATTCATCCATTACGAGGTTCAAACAAGCATGGCAAAAACGCAAATGCAAAACAGATTTCAGACTTAGTGAAATTAACACTTGTCTGAAATTTTAGATCGTATAGCCCTCTTTGGAGCAACAAAACAATATGCTACAGGACCTGAACATGAAAAAGAAAGACATGGCATGGAGCTACTCAACAAGCTTAACAAAAGTCCCTTAGTGACCTTGAGCCAAAAGGGATCTCAAAATATACTAAGAAGCACACGAACATAGCAAAAACATAATCAATTTTCAGACTTAGTGAAAACTGAGACATGCTGAAATATAACTCACGAAGGCATGTAAACGAGCTCGATGCACTCACTACGGTGAAAGTCGTGGCAAGGAAATTATACATCCATTAAGAAGGCACAAAATGCTAGCTAGACACGATAATAACAATGGCATAGCATGCACAGATCAACTACAATAGCATCGGCAAAATTGCAAACAAGTTGACGATCTGCCCAGATTCACAACGAAGCAAAAGTAGAGCTCGATTGACTCAAGCTAGGGTGCTCCATAATTGCAAACAAAGACATGGATGGATAGAGCATAACAAGATTAACAAAACTCCTTTACTGATTATCCTCAAAAGAGGCACGGATCACTAGGAAACAAGCTGAACATATGGCCTCATGAACTAAATAATCCCAGATAGTGAAAACTACTAAGTCCCTGAAAATAGATTTACCGGGTGCCTCACTTTGCAAGCTTGCACAAGTAACCACACACATCCTAAAAATGCATGGGTTGCACCCCTGGAAACATAACAAGATGCTTAACAAAACATATGAAGGACTCACAGGCATAGCATGCACACAACAATCATGGCAAAAATGACAAAAGTCTAAGATGAACTAGCAGATCTGACAATTAACTCACGAAGCCTCCTTCTAACAGCATTTCGGGCACCGATATGAACTCAAATGAAAATGACGCAATGGAATGAAATGATGTACTCGTCGAGGCGAACATTTTGGTATACTATATGTCCAAAACGGAGCTACGGATGCGGAGATACGGCCGGTCAAAGTAGGCATAAAAATTAGGGTTCGGAGGGAGAAAGTCAACCGAGATATTTTTCCAGATCTAGATCCAGATCGGGCACGGGAACCGATGATGGCCGGGTTTACTGTAGCTCACCGGAGATCGTCGTCGCTGGCCGGATCCGAGGGAGGGGCGGCGAGGAGGAGGCCGGAGCGGCGGCGTGGAGGCACGGGCGGCAGCGTGGAGGCTGGCAGCGGGTCGCCGCGGAGCTCGCCGGCAAGAGGCGGGCGGCGGCGCCGGCTGCCGGAGTCGGGGAAGAGGGGGCACGAGGCGGCGCGGCTTGAGGCAGGCGGCGGCCCGGGCGAGGTGGAGGCGGGGGCTGGAGATGGGCCTGGCGGGCCGCGGTCGGTGGAGGCGGCCGGGTGCCATGTGGCGCGCCCTGGTTCATCG
>NC_041390.1:488055200-488068764 GCF_002162155.2 Triticum dicoccoides | reverse complement strand
GAACGCTCTAGGACATGGAGCAGAGTTTGGTGGGTTTTGGGCCAAATCGGAGGGGTGTTGGGCTGCAACACACACGAGGCCTTTTCGGTCCCTCGGTTAACCGTTGGAGTATCAAACGAAGTCCGAATGGTACGAAACTTGACAGGCGGTCTACCGGTAGTAAACCAAGGCTGCTTGGCAAGTCTCGGTCCAATCCGGAAATGTTTAATCCCCACACATGATAGAAAGCTAGAAAAGACCACCGGAGGAGAACGAAGCGCCGGAATGCAAAACAAACAACGGGAAAAATGCTCGAATGCATGAGACGAACACGTATGCAAATGCAATGCACATGATGACATGATATGAGATGCACGACAATGACAACAACACACGGAGACAAAGACCCGAACCCGAGGAAATAAATATAACTTAATGCCGGAAACGGCAAGAGTTGGAGTACAAATAGGGAAAGTTACATCCGGGGCATTACAACACTCCACCACTACGAAAGGATCTCGTCCCGAGATCTAGGACTGAAAGAACGCCGGGTACTCAGAACGGAGGTGATCCTCGCGTTCCCAGGTAGCTTCACGGTCGGAATGGTGTGACCACTTGACTTTGAGAAATTTGATTGACTTGTTGTGAGTCTTGCGTTCAGTCTCTTCAAGAATAGCCACTGGGTGCTCACGATAAGAGAGATCTTCTTGGAGCTCAATGTCCTCGAAGTTGATGGTACGGTCAGGAGTCTTGAAGCACTTTCGAAGCTGAGAGACATGGAACACGTCATGAACATTTGCAAAGTTTGAAGGAAGCTCGAGTTGATAGGCGAGGTCGCCTCTCTTGCTGACAATCTTGAAAGGTCCCACGTATCTAGGGGCAAGCTTCCCTTTGATACCGAAGTGACGAGTACCTTTCATAGGAGAGACGCGGAGGTAAACATGATCTCCGATCTCGAAAGCCAAATCATGGTGCTTATTATCATAGTAGCTCTTCTGGCGGGATTGGGCTGCTTTGAGGTTATCACGAATGACTTTGCACATTTCTTCTGCTTCTGTGATTAAGTCATTACCCAGCAGCTGACGTTCACCGGTTTCAGACCAGTTGAGAGGGGTACGACACTTCCTGCCATACATAATTTCAAATGGGGCCTTGCCCGAACTTGCTTGAAAACTATTGTTGTAGGAGAATTCAGCATAAGGAAGACAATCCTCCCACTTCATGCCGAAGGAGATCACACAAGCCCTGAGCATATCTTCAAGAATCTGGTTGACACTCTCGACTTGACCGCTTGTTTGAGGATGGAAAGCTGTGCTGAAGCGGATGTTGGTGCCCATGGCCTTCTGGAAAGAATCCCAAAACTTGGAGGTAAAGATGCTGCCACGGTCTGGAGAGATCACTTGAGGAATACCGTGCAGAGAGACAATGCGAGAGGTATAGAGTTCCGCCAATTGAGCTGCAGTGATCGACTCTTTGATAGGCAGAAAGTGAGCCACTTTGGTGAGTTTGTCGATGACAACGAATATAGCATCATTGCCACGCTTGGACTTTGGAAACCCAGTCATGAAGTCCATTTCAACTTGGTCAAACTTCCATTCTGGAATGGCAAGAGGTTGGAGGAGACCAGCTAGCCTTTGGTGTTCCGCCTTCACTCTTCTGCAGACATCACATTCATTCACGAATTGAGCGATCTCGCGCTTCATTCTAGTCCACCAATAAGCTTGCTTAAGGTCCTGATACATCTTCGTGCTCCCAGGGTGGATGGAGAGGAGGGAATTGTGAGCCTCGTTCATGATCACTTTACGGAGGTCACCTTTGGGCACAACAATACGATCCTCGAAGAAGAGAGTGTCCTTGTCATCAAGGCGGTAGCACTTGTACTTGGACTGACTCTTGGCAATCCCAATCTTCACCTTTTACACCATAGCATCAAGAAGCTGGGCTTGGCGAATCTGGTCTTCCAAGGTAGGAGAGACTTGAAGGTTGGCGAGGAATCCTTGAGGAACAACTTGCAGATTAAGTTTGCGGAAAGCTTCACAAAGCTCGGGTTGATAAGGCTTGAGAATCAGACTGTTGCAGTAGGCCTTTCTGCTCAAAGCGTCAGCAATCACATTGGCCTTTCCTGGAGTATACTCGATACTCGGATTATACTCTTGAATCATTTCGACCCATCAAGTTTGCCTGAGGTTGAGATTAGGCTGAGTGAAGATGTACTTGAGACTCTTGTGATTAGTGAAAATGTCCACTTTTCTTCCCAATAGAAGATGTCTCCAAGTCAAAAGAGCATGCACAACTGCCGCCAACTCGAGATCATGAGTGGGGTAGTTCTTCTCATTAGGCTTCAGCTGGCGAGTTGTATAAGCAACAACTTTCTTCTCTTGCATCAATACTGCGCTGTCAGGACCCCGACTCAATGCCACATCGATCTAGCATGTAACACCTCATATCACTTTGCGGCCTCACGCACGGTATTCCCACGGGTGTCGCCCTACCTTTACCCGGGACCGTTTGCGCCTTTTGGCACACGTATATGACAGTGTCGCTAGCATCTATATGATAAGGAGACCGGGCTGACATGGCTAGTCGTAAACCCAAAGTGGCACAAACTTACAGGGACAGGCATCCATGACCCAGCATCGAACGTGTCGGTCATCAGCGAGTGAATCCAGGCTGTAGCACTGGGCTAGCAGGACTCCGGTGAACCGGGCTGTAGCGGGCTAACAGGACTCCGGTATTCATCGCGTGACATTTCCCCGAAGGGACAGACACAGGAACGAAGAAGGACACATGCCGGCCAGCCTAAGTGTTCCGGAGCAGTAGCAAGCTACCATTGGAAACACTAGGAGACATTTCCCGGTAAGAGAGGCTACTAAGGATAAACAACTAGATAGTCAGATCCCACACATACCAAGCATTTCAATAACATACACACAATATGCTCGATATGTGCAAACACAACATGGCATCACAACATGACTCTATGACTCAAGTATTTATTCATTAGGCTCTGAGGAGCGAGATATTACAAACATAGGTCTCATGACCCAACATTCAGAGTATACAAGTCAAAGCACAAGCGGAAGCTATCATGTCTGAGTACAGACAACTATAAATGAAAAAGGCTGAGAAGCCTGACTATCTACCAGATACTGCCGAGGGCACAAGATCGTAGCTGAGGTAACAAGCTAAACGTCGAAGTCCAAGCGGAACTACTAGTGAGACTGAAGTCTCTCTGCAAAAACATAAAATAGGCAAACGTGAGTACAAATGTACCCAGCAAGACTTACATCAGAACTAACTACATATGCATCATTATCAACAAAGGGGTGGTGGGGTTTAACTGCAGCAAGCCAGCTTTGACTCGGTGGCTATCCTAAACTACGACTGCAAGCGACTCTTTTGAGGTGGCGCACACGAGTCCACATATTCACCATATCAATACACCACTATGGATCCGCTCCCGTCTCCCTACGAGAACGCCATCCATAGCACTCACGCTTATCTTGCGTATTTTAGAGTATCCACTTTCACTTGTCTATGAACTGATATAAGCAATCCAGAAGTCCTTTTCCGCGGACACGGCTATTCGAATAGATTAGGTTAACCCTGCAGGGGTGTACTTCTTCATACACGCTCTCACCACTTACCGTCGTTTACACGACATGTACTCGACAACGTTCAAGCGGAAGCCCAACGTGGGTGTCGGCCACGACCTACCTAATCACCTAAGTCTCTAGTCCAGGTTTATCGCCTATTCGGGTTCCATCCATGAGGAGATCCGGCCGGAGTTTCGCTCACAGCCCCAAACGATGTGAACAGGGTTCCCGAGACACCAAACGGGCGCCCGGTACACCATGCCACGTGCCTACCGCATCACAGCCCACCCCTACGGTCAGCGCTGCCCACGGCCTCCAGCATACTACAAACACCAGAAACTACTTGCAATTCCTGGACAGAGGAGAAGGGTGATCAAGAAGCCGAGAGGGTCCATTGGTTTCGGGCCCAATGCGTGGTAGTAGCTGAATCATGGATCACAAACACAGAACTCAGTTCCTGAGGACGGCTGCAATGAGACAACCCACCATGTACTCCTACATGGCCTCTCACCGCTACCTTTACCAAAACGTGTTCACACACTTAGCTCACACACAGTAGGACATGTTCACACGCCTCTGATTCATCCCCGATGAATCAGACCTGACTCAACTCTAAGCAGTAGCAGGCATGACAAACAAGCAAGAATGAGTAGGCACAACAGGGCTCAAACAACTCCTACCCATGCTAGTGGGTTTCATCTATTTACTGTGGAATGACAGGTCATGCAAAGGATAAAGGGGTTCAACTACCGCAGCAAGTAACAGATGAATCGTTGTTGTCCTAATGCAGTAAAAGAGAGCAGGAGCGAGAGAGTGGGATTGTATCGGAATGAACAAGGGGGTTTTGCTTGCCTGGCACTTCTGAAGATAACATTGAGTCTTCATCAGTGTCAACGATCACAACGTCGGAACATCGTCTACCGGGAGGGAACAGATACCGGCAACAAAGAAGAACACAATCAATGCAATGCACAAAATGATGCATGCTATGACATGGCAATATGAATGTGTTTTGAGCTAATGCAACTAGCAACAGATTAAATGAAGTTGGTTTGAATACAAGATTCAAATTCAAACTCCATATGTGATTATTCAAATGCCATTTAATTGATTTGTGCTATACAGCAGCTATAAGTTGTTCTAACATGCATAAAAATTGTACAGATGGATTCCTTGAATTTTTCTGATAATTTTTCATATATAAATTATTTAATTTGGAGTTACGGTTGAATTACTATGAATTTTTGAAGTTTTGAACATTTTCTGGAATTTCCTGAATATTTAGAATTAAAATAATTCCAGAAAATGATTTAACTGCGTCAGCCTGATGCCAGCATGACGTCAGCGAGTCAACGGCCAGGTCCAGGTCAAACCTGACGTGCGGGGTCCACACGTCAGTGACACAGGAACTAATCCCGGTCAAACCCAGCGCTGACTGGGGTTTGACCAGGGGTGGGGCCTACTGTCAGTGGCTGTAGGTGGTTTAGTTAGTTGGATTAGCTCCTAATGACGGAGCCATGTCAGCTCCCGCCGGAGTTTCGCCGGCGACGACCATGGCCGACGACGGAGATGCAATGTGTGCTCGCTACGGAGCACCATTCGACGCGTGGTTTGCTCCTACGGGTAGCTGAAGATGCGCCGCATCCAACTGGGCGAGCGGCAGCAGCTGTGGTGGCCGGAGCTCGCCGGAAACGAGCTCGCGGCGGCGCCGGAGTTCGGGCGCCGATCGATTCGACGCTATGGTGCGCTACGGGAGAAACTGGTGGGTGCTGCGGGCTCCTGAGGTTGCGGTGAGCACGACGGTGGGCTCGGGAGCGAGCTGCGGTGGCTGTGGCCACGGCCACGCCATGGCCGGCGGCGAGAAGTTCTCGGCCGTGGTGGTAACGGCGGCTACGGAGGGAAATAGAGCACGGGGAGAGAGGGGTTCGACAGAGGAGCTCACGGCGAGGTCGACGAGCAGCTCGGTGGGCTCGGGGAGGTGGTGGAGACGGCGAATCGACGAGCGGCATCCGGCGGCCGTGTGTGAAGAAGACGGCTCGATGACGGCGATGCAGGGCGTCCGAGGTCGCTTGACTCGTCGGAGAGGATGAGGGCGAGGTAGCCGAGCTACTGGGCACGCCGAGGGTCGAGGGGGAGGCTCTGGGTGCGGCAACGGCGAGCGGCGGCGATGAGCTCCGCTCGGGCTGCGCGAGAGAGAGAGCAGAGGAGGGGGAAGGGGTCGAGAGAGAGTGCGAGGGGGTTCCAGGGGGTGGCGTGGAGCTGCGGGAGACGTCCAGGAGAGGAGGAGGCAGCCAGGCAGGGAGGAGGTGGCCGGGGCGCGTGGCCGCGCGCGCCACCGAGCAGCTTCGGGGCGAGGGGGAGGAAGACGACAGGGGGAGAAGCGGCGGTGGGCTGGGCCGGCTGGAGGAGCTGGGCCAGGTGGGCTGAGGTGAGCGCCAGGTAGTACTCTGCTCTTTCTATTTTTGTTTTTATTTATCTATTTTGTTCTGTGTTGTTTTAGTTTAGTAATATACTAAACCATTTTATAAAATCCTGAAAATAGTTATGTGGCTAGAACTAAAATATACCAAACCACATAAAATGTTCCAGTAATTATTGGACATATATTATTTATATATCAAATATATATCCAATGCAAATAGCTATTTATTCAATTCAAAGGCCCAAAATAATTAACTCTGAGATACCAAAAATATTGTTTTGAGTTTTACCTCTTTGCAATATTTTCAGAGACTAAGAGGAACATTTTCTTGGACTTCTTTGAGGAGATTTTAATGTTGATCATTTTTAGAAGGTTTCTGAGGCTTTGAAAATTCCTCAATTCAAATTTCATTTGAATTAAAACATGATGCTCACATGAGGTCTAGCCTAGTGCATAACAGGACCAGGATGTGACATGCGCGAAGACCTTGGAGAGAGGCATCACAAAAGACCTCGTACGGCTTGGATTCATCAGGTGGAGTCAGAACTGGAGCAGTGATCAACTTCTCTTTCAAAGTGTTGAAAGCAATATCACACTTCGGAGACCAAACGCACTTGACATGCTTCTGAAGAAGATTAGAGAGAGGCTTCGCGATTTTAGAAAAGTTTTCAACGAATCTTCGGCAATAGCTTGCGAGACCGAGAAAACTACGGAGTTGCTTCACATTCTGAGGAGGTTCCCAATTCACAATTGCAGACACCTTGTCAGGATTCACGGCAATGCCCTTGGCAAAGATGATATGGCCAAGATAAAGAACCTCATCGAGCCAAAATTCACACTTGGAGAACTTGGCGTAGAACTGATGTTCCCTGAGCTTATCGAGAACCAAACGCAAATGCTTGGCATGATCTCCTTGTTCTTGGAGAAAACCAGAATGTCGTCGAGATAGACCAAAACGAAGTCATTGGTGTAGGTGTTGAAGATGAAGTTCATCATGCGAGAGAACGTCGGAGGAGCGTTGGCGAGGCCAAAAGACATGACAGTGTATTCATATGAACCAAAGCTTGTTCTGAATGTTGTCTTGGGAATATCTTCTTCACGAATGCGAGTCTGGTGATAACCCATACGGAGATCAAGCTTGGAGAATACTTGAGCACCGTTGAGTTGTTCGAACAACTCATTGATGTTGGGAAGTGGGTATTTGTTCTTGATGGTCTTCTTGTTCACTGGACGGTAATCGACACAAAGTCGGTCCGTTCCATCCTTCTTCTTCACAAAAAGAACACCACAACCCCACAGAGAAGAACTAGGCCGGATGAGACCCATTCTTTCTTGCTCATCGAGTTGCTTCTTCAGCTCCTTCAACTCTTCAGGTCCGAGCTTGTAAGGACGTTTGCACACAGGTTCCGTGCCGGGCTCAAGATCAATAACGAATTCAACTGGCCGGTGCGGAGGCATTCCTGGAAGCTCTTCTGGAAAGACGTCTTGATATTCGCAAACGACTGGAATTTGAGAGATGGCATCCAATTCACCCTTCTCATTGAGAGAAAACAGACGGATAGTATCATCACGAGCGGCAAAGACAATTATATCCTCAGACGAATGAGTCAATTGAATCTGCCTGGCTGCACAATCAAGCTGAGCCTTGTGCTTAGAAAGCCAATCCATTCTGAGAATAAGATCAATATCCGAGTTACCAAGAACCAACGGAGAAGAGAGAAACTTGTAATCGCCCAACGTGATAGAGACATCGGGAGCAACCAAACTAGAAGTTAAAAGCTTGCCGGGAGAAACAACTTGCATGACTTTGGGCATAATCTCGGTATCAACATTGTGCTTCGATGCAAAAGGGCATGACAAAAAGGAATGCGATGCACCAGTGTCAAAAAGAACTTTTGCAGGAACATCGTTAACAGGAAGGTTACCCATTATCACATCTGACGAGTCCTCTGCCTGAGCTGCATTCATCAAATTGACCTTGGCATGCTTGGGGTTATGCTTAACCACAACTGTACTTGCCGATCTGACAGGAGGAGGAGGAGGAGGAAGACGCCTCTAGTTGAAACACTTGTTGGCATAGTGACCCTTCTGTTGGCACTTGTTGCACGTGACCTCTGAAAGCGGACGGTGATACGGAGCACTCGATCTTGGAGCTTGAGACGAAGTCTTGTTCTGAAAGCCAGGGTTGGGTGGGTGGGAAGAACCACTGCCACCTTTTCTCTTCTGCTGAAATGGCTGACAGAACGGAGGAGGAGGAAGCCAAAACTTCTGCTGCTTGGCCACTTGAGTAGAGGAAGAAGACGTAACATCTCTGACTCGCTTCCTGGAAGCATCACACCTCAACTGAGCAGCCTCTTGCTTCAGTTCCATGTTGTAGAACTCATCGTATCTCAAGGGCTCAAAGAGGACAAGAGCGAGCTGAATATCATCTCTGAGACCACCCCTGAACTGATAAATCATGCTCTTCTCATCAGGGACGTCCTGCTTGGCAAAGCGGGCGAGCTTCTGGAACAACTTGTTGTAGTCATAGACAGACAAAGAGCCTTGCTTCAGATTGTGGAATTCCTCACGCTTGCTTTCAACCACACTTTGTGGAATATGATGAGCTCGGAAATCTCGACGGAAATCATCCCAAGTGATAACACGTCCACCTCTGGAATCCTTGTACTGCTGGAACCATTCTACAGCTTGATCTTTGAGTTGGAAGGAAGCGAACTTGACAAAGTCCTCAGGCCTGACATTACTGCACTCGAAATGCTTACACAGATCCACAAGCCAATCATCAGCATCGGTTGCCTCAACACAATTGCTGAAAGTCTTTGGCCCGTTAGCAAGGAACTAGTTGAGTGTAGCAAAGTGACTCTGATTGCTGCCTTGATTCCCTTGACTGCCTTGATTGCGCTCTTGGAGAATTTGCATGATCAGCTGTGTGTTTGCATTAGTTGCGGCCATCACAGCTTGCCATGCCTCCGGAGGAGGTGGAGGTGGTGGCGGATCAGGATTCGGAGTCGTGTGCGTTGGAGGAGCCATCCTGAAGAGGGTGACCACCATTAGCACATTGATAGATAAAATATTGAAGCTGAATCCAACGGAATGAAAATTGCAACATATAGTCTTCACATCCGAACGAAATGAACGAATGCATTCCTCTTGAAATGGTCACATATCCATAAATTGAGAAGCCACGTAGAATTAAGGTAGAGAAATCAACAAGGTACGGATCAAGAACGAATAATCGGTAAGAAATCCCAATCTCAAACCAATATCCGTGGAAGAAGAACTAGAGCTACTAGAATTCCCTCCTATGAAACTCCCGAACCTTTCCGGTTATGCAATCAGGTGTTGGGGATACAAGGTAAGCATAATATCTCACCCAAACTAGGAAATCCTACATCCAGCTGTATCCATCCTTCAACACATAACCAAGAAACCTTCGGAAACCATCTACCTCAACCTTGGAAAGGCATCCGTTATACAAGTTATGGCGATACTCCCGAACTCCCGCCCCAGTACTGGGTGGCGTCGAGGTTATCTCACCAATGAACTGCATAAAAGAGATTTTCGATGTCGGCAAACATATCTCAAGTATTCCAGAATTGCAACGATAAAATTATGATGACAACACCTTAGAGCTTAACTCCCCGGGACACTTCCACTAAACCCCTGACAGGAGGCACCAAGACAATGTTCTCATCATAAGCCATCGAAACGATTCCAAGATACTCGCGTGATCCTAAATTTTTTTTAGTGAAATTTGAGAAGAGAAGAGTCAAAACTCTACGTCAGGATGCCTTACCAGAGTGATGAGGAGACTGGGAAGTAAAAAGAATTCCTAAGCTCTCTGATATATAATTTCTAAATGACTCAAAACATTTTTCTAGACACAACTCGGCCGCTAAAAACGATCAAGCAATGGGGCTCCTAAGGTCGGGGAAGGCTCTGATTACCAACTTGTAACACCCTTGATGCGACTATAGCTCCCACGTGTCGAGGCACGGCTTAGAGACATAATCGCATTGAAGGCATATGTCGCAAGTTAGGCAATCTTCACAAACATCCCATGTAATATAATAAAAGGGGAGATAACATAGTTGGCTTACACTCGCCACGTCAATCAATTACATAAATAACATTACATCATCCAAACAATCATGGCCCGACTACGGCGCCAAAATAAAAGAGAACCCAACATGCGACACGGTCCCAATCACCCCCAACTGGGCACCACTACTGATCATCGGGAAAGGAAACATAGTATCGTTGAGAGTCTTTGTCGAACTCCCACTTGAGCTCATACGCGTCTCCTGGAGCGGAATCATCAGGCCCTGCATCTGGTGTAATAGTAATCTGTGAGCCACAGGGACTCAGCAATCTCGCACCCTCGCGATCAAGACTATTTTAGCTTATAGGTAAGGCAAGGTAAAATATGAGTGGAGCTGCAGCAAGCAACTAGCAAGTATGGTGGCTAACTTATTTGCAAAAGAGAGCGAGAAGAGGAGGCAAAGCACGAGCGAGAAGCTAGAGAACAACCTGCGCAAACATTACTCCAACACCGTGTCCACTTCCCGGACTCCGCCGAGAAGAGGCCATCACGGTAACACACTCAGTTGATTCATTTTAATTAAATAAGATTCAAGTTATCTACAACCGGATATTAACAAATTCCCATCTGCTCATAACCGCGGGCACGGCTTTCAAAAGTTCAAATCCCTGCAGGGGAGTCCCAACTTAGCCCATGACAAGCTCTCATGGTCAATGAAGGAATAGACCTCCTCCCAAGACGTTCCGATCAGACTCGGTATCCCGGTAACTCAAGACACTTCGACAGGTTAAAACAAGACCAGCAACACCGCCCGAATGTGCCGACAAATCCCGATAGGAGATGCACATATCTCTTTCTCAGGGCACACTCAGATGAGACATCCTACGAGTAAAACCAACCCTCAAGTTGCCCCGAGGTGGCCCCACAGTCTACTCGGTTGGACCAACACTCAGAGGAGCACTGGCCCGGGGGGGGGGGGGTAAAATAAGATGACCCTTGGGCTCTGGTAACCCAAGGGAAAAAGAGGCTAGGTGGCGAATGGTAAAACCAAGGTTGGGCATTGCTGGAAAAGCTTTAATCAAGGCGAACTATCAAGGGGTTCCCATTATAACCCAACCGCGTAAGGAACGCAAAATCCGGGAACATAACACCGATATGACGGAAACTAGGGCGGCAACAGTGGAACAAGACACTAGGCGAGAGGCCGAGCCTTCCACCCTTTACCAAGTATATAGATGCATTAAGATAGTAAGACAATATAATGATATCCCAACAAGTAAATAAAAGATGTTCCAACAAGAAACGGCCTCCGATCTTCACCTGCAACTAGCAACGCTATAAGAGGGGCTGAGCAAAGCGGTAACATAGCCAATCAACGGTTTGCTAGGACAATGGTGGGTTAGAGGTTTGACATGGCAAATGGGAGGCTGACAAGCAAAAGGTAGGCATCGTAGCATTGTCATAGCAAAAGAGCGAGCAAACTAGCATAGCAAAGATAGTAGTGATTTCGAGGGTATGATCATCTTGCCTGCAAAGCTGTCAGAGTTGACTGGATCCTCAAAAGACAACTCAACGGGCTCCTCATTAGCGAACTCGTCTCCCGGCTCTACCCAACAAGACAAACAAGCAACAAGGATACAATCAACCACGTGCAAACTCAAACAACACGATGCAAAGATGATGATATGCTATGCGGGATGCGATGCGGGATGCAAAATGCAAGATATGACAAGAAACGCATGAACCTGGCCTCAACTTGAAATTCCAAGTGTGGCACTGGAAAGATGAGATGAAATCGCTTGAAAATGATATAAAGAACGCCGGAATCGGAGTTACGGTTTGGAAATGGCAAGCGATTCAAAATTGACACCGGTCTGCGATTTACAGCAAGTAGGCATCTAAATGCAACGAAATGAACGTGCTACAGCCACCAATCATGACAACAAAATACATGGCAGGGATGCACACAAGATTCTTAACAAAAGTCTAGCACTGAGCTACGGCCAATTCATCCATTATGAGGTTCAAACAAGCATGGCAAAAACGCAAATGCAAAACAGATTTCAGACTTAGTGAAATTAACACTTGTCTGAAATTTTAGATCGTATAGCCCTCTTCGGAGCAACAAAACAACATGCTACAGGACCTGAACATGACAAAGAAAAACATGGCATGGAGCTACTCAACAAGCTTAACAAAAGTCCCTTAGTGACCTTGAGCCAAAAGGGATCTCAAAATATACTAACAAGCACACGAACATAGCAAAAACATAATCAGTTTTCAGACTTAGTGAAAACTGAGACATGCTGAAATATAACTCACGAAGGCATGTAAACGAGCTCGATGCACTCACTACGGTGCAAGTCATGGCAAGGCAAGCATACATACATTAAGAAGGCACAAAATTCTAGCTAGACATGGCAATAACAATGGCATAGCATGCACGGATCAACTACAATAGCATCGGCAAAATCGCAAACAAGTTGACGATCTGCCCAGATTCACAACGAAGCAAAAGTAGAGCTCGATTGACTCAAGCTAGGGTGCTCCATAATTGCAAACAAAGACATGGATGGATAGAGCATAACAAGATTAACAAAACTCCTTTACTGATCATCCTCAAAAGAGGCATGGATCACTAGGAAACAAGCTGAACATATGGCCTCATGAACTAAATAATCCCAGACAGTGAAAACTACCAAGTCCCTGAAAACAGATTTACCGGGTGCCTCACTTTGCAAGCTTGCACAAGTCACCACACACATCCTAAAAATGCATGGGTTGCACCCCTGGAAAGATAACAAGATTCTTAACAAAACATATGAAGGACTCACAGGCATAGCATGCACACAACAATCATGGCAAAAATGACAAAAGTCTAAGATGAACTAGCAGATCTGACAATTAACTCATGAAGCCTCCTTCTAACAGCATTTCGGGCACTGAGATGAACTCAAATGAAAATGATGCAATGGAATGAAGTGATGTACTCGTCAAGGCGAACATTTTGATATACTATATGTCCAAAACGGAGCTACGGATGCGGAGATACGGCCGGTCAAAGTAGGCATAAAAATTAGGGTTCGGAGGGAGAAAGTCAACCGAGATATTTTTCCAGATCTAGATCCAGATCGGGCACGGGAACCGATGATGGCTGGGTTTACTGTAGCTCACCGGAGATCGTCGTCGGTGGCCGGATCCGAGGGAGGGGCGGCGAGGAGGAGGCCGGAGCGGCAGCGTGGAGGCGCGGGCGGCGGCGTGGAGGCACGGGCGGCGGGTCGCCGCGGAGCTCGCCGGCAAGAGGCGGGCGGCGGCGCCGGCTGCCGGAGTCAGGGAAGAGGTGGCGCGAGGCGGCGCGGCTTGAGGCAGGCGGCGGCCCGGGCGAGGTGGAGGCGGGGGCCGGAGATGGGCCTGGCGGGCCGCGGTCGGTGGAGGCGGCCGGGTGCCACGTGGCGCGCCCTGGTTCGTCGCGGGCGGTGGCGGCGGTTTGTCCGGCCGGCACGGACGTGTCCGGCGCGGCGCGGA
>NC_041390.1:488012032-488054958 GCF_002162155.2 Triticum dicoccoides | reverse complement strand
AAGTGGAGCTAGGAGAGTCCAAATGAGGTGCGGTTTTCGGCCACGCGATCGTGATCGAACGCTCTAGGACATGGAGCAGAGTTTGGTGGGTTTTGGGCCAAATTGGAGGGGTGTTGGGCTGCAACACACACGAGGCCTTTTCGGTCCCTCGGTTAACCGTTGGAGTATCAAACGAAGTCCGAATGGTACAAAACTTGACAGGCGGTCTACCGGTAGTAAACCAAGGCCGCTTGGAAAGTCTCGGTCCAATCCGGAAATGTTTAATCCCCACACACGAAAGAAAGCTAGAAAAGACCACCGGAGGAGAATGAAGCGCCTGAATGCAAAACGAACAACGGGAAAAATGCTCGAATGCATGAGACGAACACGTATGCAAATGCAATGCACATGATGACATGATATGAGATGCATGACAACGACAACAACACACGGAGACAAAGACCCGAACCCGAGGAAATAAATATAACTTAACGCCGGAAACGGCAAGAGTTGGAGTACAAATAGGGAAAGTTACATCCGGGGAGTTACATCTCCCCACAGAACTCACATGCGGGTCACCTCGAGTGCTCGCTTATGATGAGCTTGAGAAAGAGCAGTTGCGGCAAGATGACACAATGCTCCTTGAGGAAGATCGTCTTCGGGCGGCTGTACGAGCAGCGCGCTACCAGCAAGCCTTGTGCCTCTACCATAACCACAAGGTTCATGCCCGAAGCTTTGAGGAAGGCGAGCTTGTTCTTCAGCATGTTCTGTTGGCCAAGAGTTCCAACAAGTTGATGCCGAAGTGGGAAGGCCCTTATCGGGTAATACGAGTCACCAGGCCTGGCGTAGTCCGCCTGGAGACCGAATATGGCATTCCACTAAGCAACTCCTAGAACATCGAACATCTTTGTAAGTTTTACCCATAAGGCGCGGTAGCCGGGCCCCCCGACAAATCACACAAGCCCTGCCCGCAACGCATGTAACCCTTTGTACAAAGCCAGGCACAGACCCTGAGTATAAATAAATGAAGCGCTGGCGCCCTAAGTTTTAGCATGCATGCTAGGTTAAGTCTCTCCCTCGGTTAGGGTTGATAGTGCTTAGCGACGGCTAACCCCTAGCATAGAGGTCGAGTGTGCGTCACTCTGTTCCTTTCCATCTTGTTTGGTTCGCAGGGTACATGTATATTTCTGCTGAGCTGTTGGGAGGAAAAAGAACGGGCCGGCACTCCGGCCCCGGCAAACCAAGGTCGCCGGGGGCTGCAGACAAAAGGATCCAACCGTGGCAGGCCAAGGTTGCCGGGGGCTGCAATGTCAGATAAGTTTTTCTCCCCCCACTCCGTGCACCCGTATGAACCTTGAATGTATAAGGCTTTGCTCGCTCTCGTACGATCTTGCCCCTCCGTCCCGTGTCCGAAGAATCTACTTTGGACCGTAACTTGGTTGCAGTGTGTTGGGAAGAGGGCGAGTGAAAGGCCTAATCGGCCCCTACCTCCGCCAAGAGCGTGAGCGTAGTCCGGCCATAGAGCAGGAGGACGGCAAGGCCTGTTGCCGGGATACCATGTTTATCTTAAGATAATGAGGACGCGTTCCTCAGTGAGGCCCTCGCCCACGCACAAACGAAACCCGGCAAACACCCTTCCTCTCATTCATACATTGCAAACAAGTACAATTCATACGGAATGGATACACGTGCAAGGGGATTATAAATTTTGAAATCTAACGAATGCCCACAGGCTTACAAACTAGAAAAGATAAGCGCCCCATGATCCCCGTTCTTGCCCTTTTCCTCCCAGGTGCGGCAGGTGAAGGGAGAAAGTAAGAGACCGAGAACGCGCCGATGGAGAGCATGACGGGAAGGCCCTCAGCAGAGCGCACGGTGGAGGGAGGGGCGACGCGGTTAGTCAGAGACGAGGTCGACGTGCCCTCGCTCGATGCTCTCGTCGTCATTGTCGTTGTCCTCCTCATCACTCTCGCTTGAGGAGGAGTCTTCATCGTCATAGACGCTCTCCATGCAACACTTCAGGCGAGTTCCAGAGTCTCCGAAGACCTTGACGGAGAGCAGGCCGTTCTCCATTAATTTGAAGGTCTTCCACCCGCGGCGAAGATACATGACCTGAGGGGCGGGAAAGTCAACATCGACCCGCATGCCGCCGTTCCCATAGCCCCTTATATGCAACCTCAGGATCTGTGCGGGTCGAGCTCCATCTCCCGAGCGAATGGCGTAGGGAGACGAACACGACGGCGCGGTGGCCGACACATCCTGATGAAGAACTCATGTGGCTGGTCCCCGATGTGGCCCTCCATTGGATGAGGCATCACTAGCGGAGGCAAGGCCGGTGCGCCGCCCCATCCCCCTCTCCCCCGAGAGCCACACCGGCCTCGGCCTCGCCCCCTTCCCCTTCCTCTCGTGGCCGGCTCCACCGCCGCGGGCTTTTGGGAAGGAGGGACACGCTGTCGAGCAGGGACCCTCGCCGCAACCATCGAAGGACCGGCGCCCCCTCTCGCCAAGGCAGATGAAAGAGCGGGGCCGAGGTGGAAGGAGAGGGATGATGAAAGATTGTGGGGTGCCATCCCCCTCCCCCATCTTATAAAGGGGCGGTTTCAAGACTCGGCCGCCCCACTCAGCCAATCCAACCATCAGGGGCGCAGAGAATCGAGGCCGACCCGCTGCCCCAATCAGCAGCGGCCCGTTTCCCTGCCTGGTCATTCAAGGCCCTCACCCACCTCCTACCATCTTCAGAGTACGGGGGACACGTGGCGGGCGAACAGAAATCAAGGGGATGGACGAGACGGCCGTTTTCTGCCCCGTGGTCATGGGGCGCGGACGCCTTGAAGACCATGACCCGAGCCCACTCAGTAAGTGAGCCGTGCCTTTGCGTTTTCCTCTTTTTATGGGGAAGGCGTGAGCCGCCTCTTTACCATGACGTGACGCATGCGTGCGGAAACCGCCCCATGCATGACCCCCACATCACGCATGAACCCCACATCGCGCGTTCAACGCGGGTCGTGGGGAAGCGGAGCGGACGGAGAAGTTACTGCGGTAAAAATCTGCCCCACCTACCCGCGCACCATTCTGGGCCTAGCCCAACAATGGGTCGCGCTTATGTGTGGCCCAGGCCCGGGGGCTCCTGTCGGTGTACGAAAATAGGAGATCGCCTTTTGCACCCCTTTACTTGTGCACGGGCAGTCAGGGCTGCGCCCACGGCCACACTAAGCAGGGCAGAGGAGGGAAGCCGAAGCACAAGACGACCAAAGCAATGCCAAGACCAGAGGCGCAAAGAGAGCAAGAGGGCGAGGTGGACTCCCTCAGCAAGACCCTTGCCGGGGCAACTTGCCTGACGCCAGCAGAGCGCGCCACCCTTGAGCCCAAGGGGTTCCAACACCATCAACCATATTGGAACCAAGGCTCGGGAGGCACCTCCGTGGTGGCATGCAGATCTTTGTAAAGATCATAGATACACAAGATCAGATGGGAACCAGAAGACGACGATCCTTGGCGAGATCCTTGCCAAGGAAATCCACGAGACCCCCAGCATGATCCTTGCCGGGGACAACTACGGTGCCGCAGCGAGACCCTTGTCGGGCCGTCGGCAAGACACTTGCTGAGAATGCCCGCGGGGCCGCAGCCTGGCCCGCGTCTGCCAAAGACTCCACCATCGCTCCCATACAGCTGCCAGCTTGACCAGCTGGGCAGGCATCTACGTGACAGCGCGTGGCCTCTACACCAACTCAGCAAGCACCTGCGTGGTGGCATGCAGATCTTCGTGAAGGCTCCACCACCGCGCCAGCCCAGCAGCCAGCCAACGTGGCGCTACAACGCCTCGTCAGCTTGGACGCGCGTCAAAGCCAGGCGAGGCTTCGACAGCTAGGATGAGCTTCTTTGCTGCCCCCAATAAAGCAAGAGCATCACGTCTGCAGTGCATTAAATGCGTTCGTCCAGCGATGCCAGGGGATAGACTTAGCCCCTGTACACCTTTCCACCTCCTGTGTGCCACTGTGGCGACCCCTTTTTGTCTATAAAAGGAGGCCCGAGGCGTACTGGAGGGGGATTCAGATCTTTTGGACTAGGGAGCCACCACAGGTAGTGCAAGAACACAAGAACACCCAAATATACATCAAAGGAGGACTAGGGTTTTACGTGTCTCCGCGGCCCGAACCTGGGTAAATGATTTGTGTGCTCACCGCCAGACCCGTCTTTGCACAACCCCGCATCCGCCAACCGTAGAAGGGATCCTAGTGACCCCATAGGTGTCGTTTCCCACCGGCATTGGCTTCAACACTCTTACTTATCTAAAAAGACAACAAATGAACCCCTATACTTCTGATTTATCACACCACCACTTGAACCACCACTCCATGGCAACCCTCCTAGACACCCTCTCTGAGCCCAGAGCCCATGTCATGGACGACTTCGCCGGAGACACAATTTCAATGCCCCCGTAGTCCTTGCTCCGGTGAGCTCCCCGTACATTTGGTCGCGCGCCATGTCCAACTGTTTCCCCATGCTCGTGTTAATCTTCCTCACGATTTGGTCCACCTAATTTCACCCAGGATCAAGCATGCTGCCGATGCCCAAGACACCCGCAACTCCAACGAGCCTCCCGATGCTGACTCCTAATCCCCAGCCCCGGCGAGGACCACCATCGACCTCCCCGAGCCATGTCGCGTCTAGCCGAGCCTGTCGCTGCACAGCAAATCCCCTAGCACGCCGCCCCGATGACCTCCCGAGCCGTGTGCTGCCGTCCCCAAGTTTTGCAACGAGTGTCCGATGACCTAGCCGCCATGGTGAGCCTCTCATCTAATTTGGACCGTCTAATCTAGATCCAACGCGTACTTTTAATCACGTCTTTATTAAAAACCCAGGTCAGCACCGAGCAGTAGGAAACTACCACGTGGCCAACCTTATCCAAACATTATCTAGAATAAATTCGTTTAATTAAAATAAATTAATGTTTTGTGGAAAAGCCCCTAGAACGACAAACAATCATAACTAATTATGTAGAGGACCAAACTGAATAATTCTTTTTAGAAATTAAACCTTAGGAAATGTAGTTTCAGAATAATCTTAGAAAAAATAAATTTCAAAATTTGACAATTGAATTTCAAACATAATAGTTTAAATACCAAATATGGCATAACTTTTAATTTACAAATACAAATTCGGTGATTATTTTTGCATTTTGGAGCTAGTGAAATGTAGTTTAAATTTGTCTACTGTTGATAAAAATATAAAAATATATAAAGTAGTTTCTGCACAGAAACTTAGAAACCCTAATTCCACATTTAATTGAATTCGTTCAATGAAATGTAATTTGAAAATAAACCAAATTCATTTGAATTAAATGCTAGACTTAATTCTCACATATGAGAACATTAACTAAAATATTTGGAATCGTAGTTTGAATTAAAAATAAATTAAACGAGCAAACCCTAATGATTTTATAAAAGAAAATGGTAGTATAATTAATGGTTTTTATCAAATTTAATGATTAAAACATAGCGTTTTCTGTGCCCCTCATTGCTTAGTCCTCCTCAATTTTGCCCAAACACACTTATTTTGCTCACTTTTCCCCTCCACCATGCCACCCATCCTCATCAATGCCCAAATATGGGTTTGCCGTTGGTTAAAGGTGTTGACTATTAGCCGCCGCTGTTACTGACGCGTGGGGCACACTGTGCCAAGTGGCGCTCTTACAATCGGCAGTGTGTGTGCCCTCATGCATGAGTAGTTACATCGCGGTCACATTGGCGCTTTCATAGACGGGTAGTATGTAGCGTGCGATTTCCCATGCAAGGAGTTGCGTCGCTGGCGTTCCCAGCACACGTGTATTAATGCATTTTATAGCCCCGCGGGGGCGCACCGGCGTACTGCATCATCCTCGCCACTTCCACTGTACTGCATCATCCTTGCCACTTTGAGGAAATCCCAACGCAACTCACAAGTAGCAGTCCCCACCATCGGCACGCTGATACGCCTCTACTGTATCTACTTTTCCTCATGCTTTAGCTCTTGTTTTGGACTCTAATTTGCACGATTTGGGTGAAACTAACCCGGACTGACGCTGTTTTCAGCAGAACTACCATGGTGTTGTTTTTTGTGCAGAAATAAAAGTTCTCAGATTTGGACGAAACTTTTGGGAGAATTATTTTGGAATAAATAAAAATTACTAGAACCAAGACCCACTTGAGGGGGGCAGCTTCCCACTAGGCACCAGGGCGCACCACCCTCCTCTGGCGCACCCTGGTGACTAGTGGGGCCCACGAGGCTCCGCTGATCCTAATTCCAACTCTATAAATTCCTATTTTGGAGACAAAAATAGGAGAGTACGTTTCCTCATGTTTTACGATATGGAGCCTGCACCGGCGTGGCATACCGTTAGTGTGAGTGAACCGTGTCTGTTGCGTCATCCGACTTGTCTAATGCTCATAAATTTGGCGAAAAATGACATGGGAGAGGGTCAGAACATGAACACACATGCATGTGGACCAAATATATGTATGAAAAGGGTGGTTTGATGTTCAAATACCAAATGCAACTTTGATGTGGCACCTATCTCGCGAAGCGCACGGTGTTGCTTGCCCCCCACCTCGTGTCGGCGGGAAGGGAATCCTAAGCTATGAATGCATGCCCCCCATGGAGGTTCACCTAGCAAAGTGCGAAGTAGCAGCCTGCACCCCCACCCCCACACACCCACTTTTAGCCGGCGGGCTAGAGAGGCATCTCACCAAGATGGATCATAAAATGGTCCGAGAATAATCCACCTTGGTCATACAACCTCTCTCTTGTTGTTGGTCAAAGTGATGGCCGTCCATGCGACCCTGAAGACGGGCTAGCTCGCCAATAATCACGCAAGTAGCTAGTCCTCGAAGAAAACCATTGCATGCGTTTGACCCAAACATATGTATGGAGAGGTGTGTTTGAATACAGAATGGAACAACTTTGATGTGGCACCTTTCTTTCGAACCAAAAATCCCCACATTAAGTGAGGGTTAGTTGACGATGCATATGTATGTCACACCACACTTCAAGACTATGACGGGGATTCACGCATGCATGTGTGCATGGTATGCGCCCAAACTTAATTAGGTCTAAATCTCATCATGACCTATACTATGATAACACGAACCAAAGGAAGATTCTACCTTGGTAACCTATCTTGTTGTCGGTCAAGGTGATCATGGATGTCCACGTGGGCCCACGAATATATAGGCTTGTCGCCGATAACCATGCGAGGGAGTGTACTGTTCGAAGACAACCACTACATGCATATGTATGGAGGTGATGCGTGCAAGCATGTTTGAATACCATTTCACAACACTGATGTGGCGCATGCGTCAAATTTTTTACAGTCCCCACACAGAGTGAGATCGGTTCATGACGTGTCATGGTACTAGCCACTTTGACTCGATGGGAGGGATTCGTGCCGACACATGCATGTGTGTGCTCAAATTGTATCATGTCATCCCAGAGCATGACCTATATATATATACCGTATTACAAACACAAAAAATAACCCCCTCGTAAGTCAAATTAACCTCTCTCATTGTCAGGTAAAGTAGTGATGGACCAAGTGGGCCCATAGATGGAAAGCATCGATATCGCTGATAACCGCTTAAGTGGATGCGAGAGGACAACCACCCATGTGGGCCAAACATATGTTGAATACCCAAAATGCACAACTTTGATGTGGCACATGCCTCGAAAACCGTAAAGTCCCAACACAGAGCGAGGTTCATGAAGCATACTACATATGATGGTCCCCTTCCCCCTATTCGATGCATACAATATGCTTCTACCGTAATACAACCCAAAAAGAATCCTCCTTGACGGTGAAATTAATTAACCTCTCCCGATGTAGGTCAAAGTGATGCATGCATCAACGATGGCCTCGTCGGTCCATAGATGGAAGCGTCACATGTGAGTTTCCTAGGGTAACCACTGCCTGCATGCATGTGGCCCAAAGAGGTGTTGTGTGATGTTTGAATAGCCAATTTCACAACTTTGATGTGGCACGTGCCTCGGAAACCAAAAAGTCCCGACACTGAGTGAGGTGTACTTGTTCACGGATGCATACGTATAGTATATATGCTAGTCCTCTCCCACCTCTTCGACGCTCGCTGGTTAAATTAACCATAACAAAAACAAAAAGATTCTACCTTGCTGGTCAAATTAACCTCAGTGCCGGCTGTTCATCAAAGTGATGGACGATGACCTCGCGGGCCCACAAAAAGTGTCACAGCCGAGTATCGAGTGTCGTGTAGGACAACCATCGACTGCATGTGGCCAAAACATGTATGTATGGAAGGGTTGTGTAATGTTTTAAATAACAAATTTACGACTCTGATGTGGTACCTGCCTCACAAAACGGTCAATCCACACAATGGCTCACGACTCGTAGTGTACTGCGAGCCACCCGCCACCCCTAGACGCACACACACACATAACCACACACCGCGAATCCACCACAACTATGATGAATGTTACATTATCCTGTGGTGAACATATGTTACCAAAGGAGGGACGTTTTAATTTTGAAAAAATAGATCATTAAGACATTTTAGTACATTGATTGATTTTCTAGGGGTATAATGTGCAAAAATCAAATTTGAGCTACATGCACACGTGACAGTGCACCTAAATGAATTGCAAAAACACATGTGTCTCACTGGGTGCATGTTTACTCCCCATGCAAGAAATTTCAAACATTAGAATCTTGATTTTTAAATTCTAGTACATCCAAAACTTATTTGAAATTCATGAAACTTATCATGTTGTCATATGGAGATCAATACAAAGTGGCGTTGTACTTTTTTGGGTCAAATTTGAAACCAGCTTTGATGTAATCGTCATCTTCTTACAAATGGGAGATTATTAATAACTAGGAACCAATATCCCAAACAGATTATTTATTAGAACCGTGAGCGTTAGACCAATAATGGATACATTCCATGCTTCGGTTAAGCAATAAAGCGGCAACATGAATCATCCAAATAGAAAAACAATATATGTGCCGCCACGTGACCCGTGTGACGTGCGAGAAGGCATGAGTTGACGGGATGCATGCGAGCAGTCCGCCATGCAGGCAGACCGGGAGGCATGCATGCAGGTGTGTGAATTGACGGGAGGCGTGCCCGCTGCGTAGTGTCATCGAGAGGCGTGCGAGTAGCTGTGTGAAATAACGGTGGGCATGCCAGCAGTCTAGTGAGCAGTCTCACCAGGAGGCGAGCCACCGGTTTGACCGCCTCTCTCCCACTACTCCATATTAATGGCGCGCCCAAGCGGCCGCACCCCTCATGCTCGCCACACACACAATCCCCTCTCTCCGCTTGCATCCTTGACGCTGCTCTCAGTCCTCAAAGCCATCAGTGTATGAGGATGCCGCCAAAGCGTCCCATCGGAGGGAGTGGCGATGCCGGGTCTGCTGAAGCACAAGAACATGTCATGGAGATGGAGACAGAGGTTGTCGTCATCGCCGACGAGGTATCACTGCACCCTGACGTTGTCAAGCTTCCACAGCCGGAGGCGAAGGTCCACACCGACTCCGGTGATGACTTGAGCGACGACCCCGCGATGACTCCGATGACCACTCCAGCAATGATTCCGATGACGATGGATAACTGGTTAGTCATCAATACCCATTTATGTGTCAAATAGATCCTAGGGTTTCTCTGGTTACTCCTGCCTCCCCCTTTTTGGAATAGAAATCCTACAGTTATGTTCTCCCAATCCATGAAATCTGAATAAGTTTTGTTAGATCCCTGTAGTGTATTGATTATTTGAATGGTACAAGTGATAAGTAATTATTTGTTTCATTTATGCAAATGATTGTTTGTGTTCGTGCTAATAATTCCTAGCCAGGACTTGACAATTGATTTTGAATGACCTACATATATGTTTGTGCCATTATTTTCTTCAAGATTGGGCTGTACATAGACAACTGTGCTTAAAAATTGAACCATAATCTCTAGATATGTATAAAAAATAGCGATAAATTCCTAATCCTACTTAACGTAATTTAAACATTGATTTGAGCCAAATTTTGGCAACTGCCAAATGTTCGCTAGAGATTAGTTTGTAAACATTAATTTGATGCCACATTTTTTTTACTATTTGTATAGGTGATGTCTGACGATGTGGACAACAAGGATGAAGATGGCTAGAGGAGGTACAGGAGGAAAATCCCGAGGGAGCTTTATGCGGGAATGCATAAAGACGTATTAGGACCTGGGACGGCGGCTATCGATGCCCATTTTGCAACCACATGCTTCATGACGCGTATCAAAGTGGTATGGAGCATGCAGGAGGACGGGTTGTTGTCTCCTTCAAGTAGAAGTATTCTCGCAGGGAGGCGCACATCACGTACGCCGAGTACCTAGAGAAGCTTCAGGATCGTGCCGGCAGATGAGATGAGATGTGGGATCGAACTATGTATGGATATGTAGTATCTTAATGACGGTTGAACTATGTACTTATGGTTAAACTATGCTTGTGTACACTTATTATCTATGCCTGAGTATGTTTAACCTATATTTACTTATGTCTAAATGTGGGATACTAATGCAATCAATTCGGTTGATGGAATCTACCTCTGTCCTGGTTTATTGGCCCCCTTTATAATTTGTGTTAAATTTTGTCCAAAGATTTAACTGACAAAATGTTAGTGCAGTTCAGCAAAAATTATATCGTTGGATGCATATTTGAACATAGTGTTCAATGATATAATTTTTGGTGACATGCATAAACATTTGTTAGTTAAATATTTGGTCAAAATTTGATACAAATTACAAAGGGGGCCAATAAACCAGGACGAGGTTGTACTTCAATCACACACGCTTCCCAAAATTGGAACCGTGTGCAATGACTTTCATTTTGTCTGTTACGTCATCACACACGGTTAGATCTAGCAAACCGTTGCCTCCGAAACTCTTTGTGGGACAAAAAACCCTCACCACCCAATTCAAAAAAGAAAAAAGAAACACCTCACCATCCCCACATCACAAAAACCCTCACCCCGCCCGCCACCCTCTCCGATCCCCATTCACACCTGCACAAGCTCCTTCGCGTCTATGCATGGCTCCGCCTATTGCGGCGGCAACCACTTAGTTTGCCGCCTGCCGCTGCCGCCAGGCTGCCGGCAAACTCCACCACATTTTGCCACTTCCGGTTGCTGCCACCTATCGCCATCGACTTTCTCGACGCTGCTCGCGGTCGACCCATCTCCGCCCGGTTGGGGAATCTGCCATACGGAGGTTTTCTTCTCATGGACAACAAGGTAATGAATTTAATGAGATATTATCTCATCTCTTATCCCAGTTCATCTGCCTCCTTTAGTCACCTGACCGAAATCGCCATGAATTCATTTTTATTCGAGCTGATTTATGGGTTTTATTGCATTCATAGATTGTAAAGTGCATGGACACATCAGGACTTTGCGGCCTCTACCAGACATACATGGAGTTCCATCTCACCGTACCAGATGACTTGAGGATGCGCAGTATGGTCAATCTCACCCTAAATCGGTTGGCATGGCCTACTTTCCTGAACATATACTAAATATTGCTACATTTGGATAAAAGGTGCCACATGCACCATATATGTCAAAGGGGATTTTTTCCTGTTATTTTTATATTAGGAAAATTAATGATGTATTGTTCTTTCGATTACTCTCATATTTCCATGACATCATGTTTACCCTATCTATTTAATTATAGATTTTTGTCCTTCGATTTCAACTGTTGTACAGTTCTTTCAATTTAGGCCCATATTTGCATGTTACCATATTTTCTTTAACAATCCTACCATTTTCTGTAGCGCGTCCCTTGCTATGCAACAGAATCTGTAGTGCACAATCTTTCCCTTTACATAAATCAAGACTGTAGGGATGTCATACTGAACACAAACCATGGATTTAAAATAGTTGCTGCTGTAAGACTTGATGAACGTGGTAACTCCTATTTTGGCACATGCCTTTGGAAAGAAATTTCTAAGTTTTATGTACCGAAAGCTGGCACTAAATTGCATTGCAGATAAAAGAGCCCGGTCATGAGATGTATGCTAACTTATCCGACGATATCATCCGTCCAGACGTTGTTCGAAGTAAGTTTTCTTTTCAAGTATCTTCATGTTAACTTACCCAGCAATATCAAATGAATTGTGTAGTATTTAAGAAACCAATTGTTATTCCATTTTCTTACTATATTCCTACCTACTAACTTCTAGTAACCAATACACTTTTCTATTGCCTTGTTTTAACTAAATATTCCCTATACTCCCACTTCTATCAGAAAGCGCCGCTGACAAGGAGACTCTGGATGTCGAGAACGGGGCTGCCAGCAAGCGGAGGTGGGGTGAGGAAGAACCGCAAGCGATTCCAGCAGGCCTAGACTTCATCAGCAGCCTCCCTGATGATATGTTGACAGTCATCATCTCCCTCCTCCCAATCAAATATGGGGTGCGAACAACCATCCTTTCGCGATGGTGGCGCCCCCTATGGAACTCCACCCCTCTTGACCTCATCAACACCCATGAGCTATGCCATGGCTATCGAAAAAGCTTGGATGGATTCTCCAAGATCCTCGGTAGTCACACTGGCTCAACTAGAGGCCTAAGAATGGGCAAGTTCCATTCCAACGGCAAGGACCAAGCCAAGCTTGATGACTGGTTTCGATCCCCCACCCTAGATCAGCTCGAGGATCTCATTTTTGATGATGGTCATATGCGCTCGCTACCAACGTCCGCGTTCCACCTCACGCCCACGCTGCGCGTCGCCAAGTTCAAGAACTGCCATCCCCCCTTAATGACACACCTGCTATTATTCTACCACGACTGAAGCACCTCGAGCTCGTTGTCATCTGCCTCCAAAATGGTGACATGGAGCGCCTGCTCCGTGGCTGTATTGCACTCGAGTACCTTCGTCTACAGGCGATCAATGGGTTGAGTATCTTCCACATCACCTCCATGACTCTCCGGACTATTTATGTGTGTTGCTGGTGCGACAAGAAGACATCACAAGATGTGTACCACGGTATGGTCATTGAGGACACACCTTCACTTGAGAGATTACTTGTAGTAGATCAAGAAGGTCCAACAAGAATCAATGTCATTTCTACGCCAAAATTGATAGTGTTGAGCTACTCGTTTGACAAGTACTCTGAACTTGTTATTGGATCCACACCCGTTCAGGTACAACAACCGCCTTCTACCTCTCCTTCTAGAAGTTGAAATTATTTCTAATTTTGAAGATATATGTTCGCCTGTCATCCAGAAAATGATTTCGACAAGCTTAACCCCGAAACTGCGCACAATGAATGCCTTGGCACTAGAATCTATCGGCCCTAACCTAGAGCAAGTTGTCAGTTTCCTGAGATGCTTTCCATGCCTAGAGAAGCTATATATCGAGGTGATGTTCATTTCCTATTAAATTTTAATGATAAGGGAGTTCAATTTGTGACACCTTTTTCCAAGTTTACAATGACAATGTACTACGATTTCTGAAGGATTTTTTGGAGGATTTCAGTACATACATGTCCGCCCCCATATTGGTTGCTTGATGCATATGGTTACAATCCATAAGCATTTCTCCATGGATTCATATGTACTAGTTTTCGTAGGGAACTTTTCATCCACTCCAACCTCTTGTGAAGAAGGCTACATTTTCTAGATTGCAATCAAATTCCCATGTTAATCATGTCGAATCGAAGATGGCATGTTAGTGCATTTTACAAATCCTGCAAACCAAATAGGCCTGCATCAGTGTTCAAAACTGCATGTAGGCACTAACACATTTTCTCCTTTTGTAGATAAGATTAGGCCCAGTGGTGGATAATGTGATACAATATAACAATCACGTCGAATGCCTAGATCTGCATCTCTCAGAACTTACTTTGAACTCCTACCGAGGGACCTTACCGGAGACTATATTCGCCTGGTTCTTTGTTGTCAGAGCAAGAGTACTGAAGGTAATGAGGTTTGCCCCACATTTATTTTGCAAAAATGAATGGTTTGTTGATCAGCGCCGGCGGCTGGGGCAGAATGGAATAGGCTCTGAAAATGCTGAATTTCATTTTGGAACTTCAGATGACAGAGCAATCGAAGTCATCTTGTCAACCCCATACATGACTTCTCAGTGGCTGGCCCCTTTGCAAAAATTATGAGGTTTTGAAACCAGACTTACAAGTGGTAATATTAGTTTGAACCTCTCAGATATCCATGTTCAGCAGATCAGTGTGAGCATTTGCAGCTGATGAGCTGAATTTCATTTCTTATATCAGTTTGAAACTTGTAAGCTTAGAATTTGTGCCATATAACTCTGGAATTTGAACCTTGTAATATTTCAAGCTTTTATGGTTCAATCGTTGAAATGGCATCATATGAGACTCATATATTGGTAGCACTATTTTGACCTTAATATGCAATGGACTTAGATTTTATTAACCATTCTCGAATCTGTTTACCTTGTCGATCTGATAGCACACGATCTGTATAGCAAACTCGACTGCGATCTTCGACATTATTGCACACAGTTGGTTTCTTCAACCGTGTGCCTTATAGAGCACAGAATTAATTATCACACTCGAGTGTCAATCATCACCTTTCTGTGTAACTTTGACCTCATCACCCATGGGTAAACTTATGACCGAAGTCATTCCACACACTTCGTTTTACAAAACTTTTTGCCAATAAGCACCCACGATTTGTCCCCCTTCTAGCGAACGCGTGGCCAAACTAGCCGGGCGGGAACTTGAGTGGTAAACTATGTGGTAGCATGGGAACAGACTCACAGACGATACATTTGGCGCCTCTTCAAGCCCACGCGTGGTCAAGCGAAACGCATGCGGTGCGGTGTTGTTAAGCATGTACTGGAATCCTCCGCTATGAATGTCGTGACAAGACATGACGATTACAGGCCGGCCGTCCCCCATTTATTACAGCGGCCATTTAACCCTTGTGTCTCTTCAACCTTTCGATCGCGCCCCATCATTGCAAGATGCACACCCACCACGAGAAATTCTTAGAGGGTATCCTGTGCGACTCCAATGGCGCTCCAAGCGGCTGCCGACGACGAGTAGCAGTTCACCATGCATGCCGTGGTGGACACCCACAGAAGGTTCACGGAGCTCTCGGTGGTGTACACCAACAACCCGGTTTGGGTGGAGCACTCCATCCACATCATGGAGCTGTTGCTTACCAAGGAGAAGTACAAGGTGGTCGGGGTCGGTCTCGAGTACAATTGCGCTTGTGCCGGGTCTCATCCCAAGGTCGCCGAAGCCCAGATGTGCGTGTGCAACCACGTACTCGTCTACCACTACTGCCTGGCCACAAGGCCTTGCGAGCGTTTCGCCAGGTTTTTCAACAGCCCCCACTACATGTTCGCTACGGTGGACATCACCAACGATGTAAAGGCCCTCAAGAACTCGGGCATTGCCTACCAGAATCTTGTCGACATCTAGGGCCAATACAAGATCTGCGGCAGCAAGGAGCATGAGAAGGACTCATTGGTTCACCTCGCCGAGGCCATCATCGACCCCTACTACAGAGACATGAAGGATTCCCGCAACAAGGACAAGCGTGCCTGGCACTCGGCCTGGATGGAGAAACTCGACAAAGCTCACGTCGTGTACGTGGCCAAGGAGGCGTACACGAGCTACGACATGTACATGCGGATCATTGACATGAGGAAGTGCCTCCTTCCCCAAAACAGTTAGGGATCTAGCCGGAAGCAGAGCAATGGCAAGCGTCGTCGAAACAATTAGTAGATGATTAGATCCTCGTTTCTCCTAGTTTAGTATGCATGTAATTGCTTACTTTGTGTGTGGAAATGTTATGTGTGTAGTCACTTGTGTAATTGTATGCTTAATTTGGTTTTGCAATGCTGTCTTTTTAAAGTATATATGTTGATGCTCTGTAGACAGAGCAAATCACATCGCACACGGACTAAACAATGGAACCCATCGGTGATGATTTCGTCAATCACTGATAATTGTATACTAGCAATCGTTTCCTCACAACACACACGACTTGTTAACAGGAATCATCTGTGTTGTTATCGGTCTTCCCACACGTTTCCGATTATAGACCTATTTTCCACGTATCACACACATCTTGTTAAGTTGAACCGTTTCTGTTCCCTTGGCTCAACGCAAACAGTTCATCCGAGTGAATTGTATGACGTATATCGCACACACCTTCATCTGGCTCCCTATTTCTGTTCTTCCGCCTCATCACAAACAGTTTATTCGAGTGATCGTATATCGTACACGCCTTCATATGGCTGCCAGTTTCTTTTGTTCCACCTCATCGCAAATAGTTAACTGAATTGAACCGTATGCCTCGCATCGCACACGCAACTAAAATTTGAACCGTGTTTGATGTATCCTTCATCGCAAACATTTTGCATCTTTTTTGATGATTATTTTACATCATCGTTTGCGATTAATGCATCGCACATAGTTTCGTCAAAGGATCTCTGATCATAGTCTCGCGTTAGCAGCATCATGTATTGGTGTAACCACCTGGAGTTTTAGCTATGTCGACTGCAGGGATAATCAAGGTCTCCGCCGCCGTCTTTGATGGCACTGATTACCCCTACTAGAAGAATAAGATGCGCATGCGTCTTGAAGCCATTGACATCGGCCTCTGTTATGTGATATGTCTCCGTCGTATCTATAATTTTTGATTGTTCCATGCCAATATTATACAACTTTCATATACTTTTGGCAACCTTTTATACTATTTTTGGGACTAACATATTGATCCAATGCCCAGTGCCAATTCCTGTTTGTTGCATGTTTTTTGTTTCGGAGAAAATCCATATCAAACAGATTCCAAACGGGATAAAAACTTTCGGAGATTATTTTTGGAATATATGTGATTGTTGGGAAGAAGAACCAATGCGAGACGATGCCCAAGGGGGGCACGAGGTAGGGGGCATGCCCCAGGAGGAGGTGGGCGTGCAGCTGACCCTTGTGGCCACCCCGTAAGGCGGTTGGTGCCTTTCTTTCGCCCCAAGAAAGCCAATATCCGGATACAAATTGTGTTAAAATTTCAGCCCAATCAGAGTTACGGATCTCCGGGAATATAAGAGACGGTGAAAGGCCAGAATCTGAAACGCAAAAACATAGAGAGACAGAGAGACAGAGAGACAGATCTAATCTCGGAGGGGCTCTCGCTCCTCCGTCGCCGTGGAAGCCATGGACCAGGGGGTAAACCCTTCTCCCATCTAGGGAGAAGGTCAAGGAAGAAGAAGAAGAAGAAGAAGAAGGGGGGCTCTCTCCCCCTCTCTCCCGGTGGTACCAGAACGCCGCCGGGGCCATCATGGCGACAATGATCTACACCAACACCTCCGTCATCTTCACCAACGTCTTCATCACCTTCCAACATCGATCTACAACGGTCCACTCTCCCGAAACCCGCTGTACCCTTTACTTGAACATGGTGCTTTATGCTTCATATTATTATCCAATGATGTGTTGCCATCCTATGATGTCGGAGTAGATTTTCATTGTCCTATCGGTAATTGGTGAATTGCTATGATTGGTTTAATTTTGCTTGTGGTTATGTGATATCTACTACACAACCTTCTTCTTGTAGACGTTGTTGGGCCTCCAAGTGCAGAGGTTTGTAGGACAGTAATAAATACTTCTGCCTCTTGCAAAATCTATCTTCCCTATTTGGTGTGTGCTTGCAAGCTCTATGCACTCCACAAAAATTGACATGCTTATAAGAGACATTTTCATCATGACTAGTGCAATCATCATTAGCACTATGGATATTCAAAGAGTTCGTACTAATAGCATTGCAATCATGCTCATCATTCAAAGATTTGGTGCCAAACATTTTAATGCATTCTTCTTCTAGCATTTTAGCACAATTATCGGAATCCTTATTTTCACGAAAGATATTGAAAAGATGAAGCATATGAGGTACCCTAAATTCCATTTTTGTAGTTTTCTTTTATAGACTAAACTAGTGATAAAACAAGAAATAAAAAGATTCGATTGCAAGATCTAAAGATATACCATCAAGCACCCGCCTCCCTGGCAACAGCGCCAGAAAAGAGCTTGATGTCTACTTTTTTTTGAGGGGTAACCCAAGCTTTATTAATGATCAAAAGCCACAATTTGTGGTATACATCTTGGGTTAAAGGATTGGCCTAGCCACACATGGCGTCCCGGGCCTAAAGAGAGTGAATGTTTTGCTAAACTATGAGCCTCAACATTACATCTGCGGCATTCATACATGAAATCACACATAAAATGAAGAGCTCTACTATGAATCTCCTTGATAACCGTACCATATGTTCCCAGGTTTCCAGACTTTATATCGCCTACCACTTGCTTTGAGTCAGATGAGATGACTATCCGATGGATGTTCAGGTCCTCTGCCAGTGCTAGCGCTTCCCGGCACGCGATTGCCTCAAGCGTAGCCGGGTCTGTGATGCCTCGGAGTACAATTGCAGAACTCCCAAGGTAGTTCCCAAGGTCATCTCGACACACTGCTGCTGCCGAGCCTCCCCACGAACGACACCCAGCATCAACATGAATCTTGGCTGATCCCGCTGGTGCTGCTAATGAGCGAGCTGTTCTACTCGCTTGAGGTGCTGAAATTTTCATTTGGCCTGAGCTTCTTTCTTTGATGATTTCCAAGTCACTCAAAAATCTCTGAATAAAAGAGTGCGTGCTTTGCGGGCTTTGAAATATGCCCTCATGAATTGCTTTCCTTCACGAAGACCAAATCGCCCAAAGTGTTACTGATATCTTAATGAACTCCGCATGTGATACCGATTCCATCAGCGAGAATAGCCAACACTTCGCATTAGGTCCAGCGGCTGCTATTAGACTGTTCGTGGCCTCTTCGTCAACAAGTGCCCAGGTACACCTTGCCACCGTGCATTCTAGGAGCGAGTGCCTCCACGAATCAGGTCCTCCACACAGCGCGCACGAGCTTGTATTCGACATATGTCTGTGAGCTCGTACATCCTCCGTCGGAATAGAGTGTTTTGATAACTGCCAAAGAAACATCTTGATTTTCCCTGGTACCTGAGTATTCCACAGCCTTTTCCATGATCCATCTTCTCTGTTTGAACTTGAGGACCCGGTTGTACCCTCGAGCCAAGCCTCCCTTCTCCTTCTTGTTGCGACCAACATGTTGTACGCCGATCTCACGGTGAGCAGGCCCGAGCGTTCAAAGTTCCAGCTCCAGTAGTCTTCCACATTTTGTGTGCATATAGGAATGTTCAAGATCACCGTGGCATCCATTGGCATAAACACTTGCCTCACACGCTCTATATTCCATGTTGCCGATGTCATGTCTATCAATTCAGACACCAGTTCCGGAGGGTTTGCTGATATACACCCATATGGTCGAAGCATTTCGTCCCTAGGCAACCAATTGTCCTCCCAAATCTTTGTGCTTTGACCATTGCCAATACGCTTTATCAAGCCTTGCTTCATCACATCTCTTCCTTCCAGGATAGCCCGCCATATTTGACTCGGATGGTTACCTATAGTCGCCTCCAATATAGTGGTGTTTGGATAGTAAATTGTTCGAAGCAGCCGAGCACTAGAGATTCAGGTTGTTGTAAGATACGCCAGGCCTGTTTCACCAGCATTGCCATATTGAAAAGCTCGAAGTCGTTAAAACCCAAACCCCCCATAGATTTCGGTTGGGTCATCTCCTTCCACGAAACCCAATGCGGTTTGTGGTGCCCGTCCTTGCTGCCCCACCAGAACTTCCTTATGAGCATGTTAAGGTGCTCACATAGGCCACTTGGGAGTTTAAAACAAGACATAGAATACACAGGAACTGCTTGAGCCACTACTTTAACCAATACCTCCTTTCCTGTCGTGGACACTGTGCTCTCAATCCAACCCTGAATTTTACTCCAAAGCCGATCCTTTAGGTAATTGAAGGCACCACTTTTTGAAGCACCAATGTCTGAAGGCATTCCCAAATATTTTTCGTTCAGAGTCTCATTTGGCACATTGAGTAGCCCTTTAATCTCATCTTGGACAGCTTCAGGGACCCCCTTGCTGAAGAAAATTGATGATTTGTCATAGTTGATTCTCTGGCCAGTACTCTGACAATAAGCATCCAACACTTGGTTCACCTCGTTAGCACCCATACCATTAGCCTTGAAGAACAACAGGCTGTTATCTGCAAACAATAAGTGGCTTACCGGTGGCGCCGAGGGTGCTACTTGCAATCGATGAAGGTTTGATGACTCACTTTTAGATTTTAGCAGGCACGAAAGGCCCTCTGCTGCAATCAAGAACAGGTATGGTGAAATTGGATCACCCTGTCGAATACCACAAGATGGCTTGAACTGCTCAAGTTTCTTCCCATTAAACAGAACCGAAAATTTCACTGAGCTTACCATTCCCATAACTATTTGTACCCATCTTTCCCTGAAACCCAACTTTAGCATTATAGCTTTCAGATACTCCCAATCAACTTTGTCATATGCTTTCGCCATATCAAGTTTTAGAGCACAATGTTGATTTTTCTTTGCCTTATTCCTTTTCATAAAGTGGATACATTCATAAGAAGTAATAATATTATCCGAAATTAGTCTCCCTAGCACAAAGGCCGATTGTTCCTCCAAAATAATATCAGGCAAAACAAGCTTCAGACGGTTCGAAATAACTTTTGATGCTATCTTGTAGAACACATTGAACAAACTTATCGGGCGGAATTGTGCTAGGAGGGTTGGATTCTTTACCTTAGGAATCAACACCAGCGTAGTCTCATTGATGCACTCGGCTGATTCCCTGCCCTCCACAATTCTTATGACTGCTCTTGTCACTTCCTCCACGCAAACCTCCCAGTGCCGCTGAAAAAAGTGTGCCGGAAAGCCGTCCGGTCCAGGTGCTTTTGTTGGGTACATCTAAAAAAGGGCCTCCTTCACTTCCTTTTGGCTGTATGGTGCAGTCAAATTTAAATTCATTTCTTCTGTTACCTTGCATGGGACAGTATCAAGAACCTGGTGCATATCATGCACTCCATTGGAAGTATATAAATCCTTATAGAAAGCTGTCTCCATCGCCTCCATCTCTTCTACTTCTTTTGTCATTTGCCCATCCTGGCACCGAAGGGCTTTTATTCTGTTCTTTCTTCTCCGACGGCTAGCCCGTAGATGAAAGTAATAGGTGTTCATATCACCATGTTGAAGCCACTCCAACCGAGCTCGCTGCCTCCATAGGATTTCTTCCCTATGATACAACTCGACAAGCCTATCGGTGATTTTTATTTCAGCAAGATTGGGCCCTTGTCCAGCACGCGAGGAGCGCAGCCGGTCCAGCTCTGATTTCAAGTGTGCAATTTCTAGTCTCACCGACCCAAAATGCGTGCGATCCCACGCTGATAGATTTCTGGACATTTTGCTTAGTTTGTCCCGTACATCCGCTACTGTTCCACCTTCTTTTTCTTTCCATCCCGTTCCAACAAATTCAAAAAGATCTGGGTCACGCTCCCACATCAGTTCGTACTTAAAAGTTCTTGGAGGTTTCTTGCACGATTGCTTATCAGAGAACCTTAGAAGTATTGGGGCGTGGTCAGAGGACACTGCAGTTTTGTGTTCAAGAACTGGTGTAGGAAAAGCGATACACCATGCCGGATTTGCCAAACATCTGTCTAGCCGTACTCTCGTGTACGTTCCTCCTGCGACCTTCTTCTCGAACGTCCAGTAGGTTCCTTTGTAACCAATATCCATGAGGCCGCATGTGTCCATCGCATCGCGGAAGGCGTCCATTTGTGCTTGGCTGCGTTTCCCCACTCCATCCTGCTCATGAGCATGCAAGACTTCATTAAAATCCCCAATGACTGCCCATGGGAGATTGCTATTGCCTGCAATCCCTCTCATCATATCCCAAGTCTTGTATCTATTCTGGACTTGTGCCTCACCATACACAAACGTGACACGCGTTCTGCACTCCACCATATCATCTATCAAAGCATCAATATGGTTCCTCGAGTAACCAATAATCTCAAACTTTATTGACTTATTCCAATAAACCCCAATGGCACCACTTCTACCATCACTGCTTACAGCAAAACTACAATCGAAACCTATTGTGTTTGCTAGGTTCTCAACTCTCGTTCCCTCTAACTGAGTCTCAACAATGCATAATACAGAGGGGGCAAATTGCTTCGTCAATTCACGAAGCTCACGAACTGTCGTGGGTTTGCCAGCCCCGCGACAGTTCCATACCAGGAGACTCATTGTGCCCGGCGGCGCTCCTCGAAGGAGCCCGCCGATAATGCTGTATGTGGTTGATTAACAAGGCTTTCAGATCTACCATGCTCATCTTCATCTCCCGTGTCCTGCAGCTGTTTGTGCCTCTTATTCTATTTCCGGGGTGATACATACACTGTTGATAATGGGGGCACCGCCGACGAGGTGACCACCATCGCCAGGGAGCTGTCCACTGGACCACCTTGTTTGCTTGCCGTCAACAAGGACGAGCTAGGCGAGCTGTTCTCCATTGACGGGCGCTTGTATGAAGCAAGCACACCCTCCTTTGACTTGTCTCGGGCATTCCCTGTTCCATCTGCCACTTCTAGATCATCTCTGGACTTTTCTGCTGTCACAACCTGAACTCCCGGCTCTGTCCCTTCCTCCGTTGGTGCCCTGGCAAAATTCTGGTTCTGTTGTTGCGCATTGAAGCGCCAGCTCTGATTGGGATTATAGGGTTCCCTCCCTCTGCCTCGGCCCCCCGTCCTTCCAAGGCTTCCCCTGCCTCGCTGGGTGCCAAAATTCCCCCGGCCAGCCGGCCTAAAATTCACGTTGACAGCCAAAACAAACTCCCCCCATTCAAAGGTGGATTCATCATGAACTCCATCTCCACACTCCTCGTGCCAGTGGCCAAATTCACCACAATTATAACAGAAGATTGGGAGTTTCTCATACTTCACTTGGTACCTTACCCTTTCTTCTCCTTTCCTTCATGTAACAAAATGTTTAATCTTGGCATTGATGTCAATTTTCACTCTGACCCGGACGAACTCCCCAAAGAAGCCCGCCGGGAGTTTCAACTGGACTTCCTCCACTTCCCCGATGCGAGAAGCCACTCCCCTGACTGCCCGTTCTATCAGAAAGTTATCCGGCAATAGATGTATCTGAGCCCAGACCGACAGCTTGTCTAGGACGACACTCTCAGGCTTCTTAAAACCATCATACTCCTTTAAGATTACAGCGTGGTCTCTGAACAACCAGGGTCCCTCCAACATTGCTTTGTTCCAATCACCAAGACAACCAAATTGGACTATGAACAGATTATCTTTGATCTTCCTCCAAACCACAGTCCTCGCGGGATTCCACGCTACACGCATGTCCCCGTACAGAGCATTAGGGCTGAAAGATTTCGGTGTATGCACCCGTGCTATAGCTAGCCACTTCGCCGGCTCTCCCAAGTCCGGCAGCTCTTCTTCCCAAACAAAGTCATCATCCTCCTCCTCCCGTAAGTTAAGTCGAGCCAACAACTCATCTGCGGTTTCCTTCCCTCGCCGTCCTTGCGAGCTGGAACTTGCCATCCCCAGATCCAATCTCCCCTCATGAGAGAGAGACATAGATAGCGGTGGCCTCGATTGCCCTGATCCGAGGAACCCGGCGTAGCGACGGCACCGATCAGAGGATAGATTCCGGCGGCCAAGATGCCGGAAGACGGAGAAACCCTAGCCTTGCGCTAGGGAAAAAAATATGAAGGCCGTGTCATCAATCCGTGGGAGGTGTAGGATGAAGATGGTCTCTCTCAAACAACCCTGCAAACAAATAGCAAAGAGTCTCTTGTGTCCCCAACACACCCAATACAATGGTAAATTTTATAGGTGCACTAGTTCGGCGAAGAGATGGTGATACAAGTGCAATATGTATGGTAGATATAGGTTTTTGTAATCTGAAAATATAAAAATAGCAAGGTAGCAAGTGGTAAAAGTGAGGGTAAACGGTATTGCAATGCTAGGAAACAAGGCATAGGGTTCATACTTTCACTAGTGCAAGTTCTCTCAACAATAATAACATAATTGGATCATATAACTATGCCTCAACATGCAACAAAGAGTCACTCCAAAGTCACTAATTAGGGAGAACAAACGAAGAGATTATTGTAGGGTATGAAACCACCTCAAAGTTATTCCTTCTGATCGATCTATTCAAGAGTCCGTAGTAAAATAACATGAAGCTATTCTTTCCGTTTGATCTATCCTAGAGTTCATACTAGAATAACACCTTAAGACACAAATCAACCAAAACCCTAATGTCACCTAGATACTCCAATGTCACCTAGATACTCCAATGTTACCTCAAGTATCCATGGTTATGATTATACGATATGCATCACACAATCTCAGATTCATCTATTCAACCAACACAAAGAAATTCAAAGAGTGCCCCAAAGTTTCTACTGGAGAGTCAAGATGAAAATGTGTGCCAACCCATATGCATAAGTTCAAAAGGTCACGGAACTCGCAAGTTGATCACCAAAACATACAACAAGTGGATCACGTGAATATCCCATTGTCACCACAGATAAGCACATGCAAGACATACACACTACAAAAAAAAGACACATACGTGACATTTTGGGCCGAACGGAAAAATTTTCTGTCATACTTATGACACTTCTATGGCGATAATTGTGACAAAACCCGGTATCATCATAGATGTGGTGGGCTCCTACTTCTATGACAAAAATTCATGACAGAAAACGGGCTTTTCGTCCTGGGCGGGCCGGAGACGCAGCTGCATGACATTCTTTGGGCCGTCCATGACGGAAAAAATCATGGTAGAAGCGAGGGCGAGGAAAATATCGGGGTGTTCCTGGTTACGGTGGGTGGTCGGTGCCGAGCGATGCACGGAGGTTTGCGCATTTCTCTCGTACACGCACATGCGTGGGTGCGAGGCATTGGGCTCTAACTGAACCCGAGTGAGGCGTTCGCCTACTGAACCCGAGCGATTGCACTGCAGGCTACGCATTACTGAACCCGAGCGATCGATCGATGACTGTTAACTGAACCCGATAGAGCGATTCCTTCGCTACTATTGCTAACTGAAGCCGATCGATGCTGCCTCTGGCTAAACAGTGAGTGTTGCTGGGGGTTTGGATGAACAGTTCCTGGTGGGGTTGGATGAACAGGACCCCGTGGTGTTGCCTCTGGATGAACAAGACCCCGATCGATCGAGCCGGTTGGCGCTGGATGAACAGGACCCCATGGAGGGCTTGATGAGCAGTAGATGGTGGAGGGTGGATGAACAGTAGCCCGTGGATGGGTGGTTGAACAGGAGCCCGTGTGGAGAGGGCTGGTTGAACAGTAGCCGGTGGAGTAGCGCGCGGTGGAGGCTGGATGAATAGGAGCCCATGGATGAATAGTCGCAGGTGGAGGCTGGAGGAGGTCGACGGTGGATGAACAATAGCCCGTGGAGGCTGGAGGGGTTCGATGGTGGAGATGAACAGTATCTCGTGGAGTCCCGTTTTGCGGTACGCCACACCCCTCCCGATGAACAGGACCCCTGTTTCGACAGTAGCGCTCCAACACAAGTCTATTTCCTCCATTTTGCGGTACGCGACACCCCTCCCGATGAACAGGACCCCCGTTTCGACCATAGGAGGTCCGTTTCCTCCGTTTTGCGGTACGCCAGACCCCTCTCAATGAGTAGGATCCCGTTTCGACCGTGGCCGGTCGAACACAAGGCCGTTTCCTCCGTTCTGCGGTACGCTAGGCCTCATTTCCGTCGGCTGTTCCGTCCAAGCCCTCCTGATGAACACGATGATTGTAGGATCAAAAGTATGTCTAGAGGGTGGGGGTGATTAGACTACTTGACCAAATAAAAATCTAGCCTTTTCCCAATTTTAAGTCTTGGTAGATTTTAGCAACTTAGCACAAACAAGTAATCAATCTACACATGCAATTCTAAGAGTATAGCAAACGTAAAACAATTGCATATGAAGGTAAAGGGAGGAGTTTGGAGGGAGCAAACACAATGTGACACGGAGATTTTTGGTGTGGTTCCGATAGGTGGTGCTATCGTACATCCACGTTGATGGACAGTTCAACGCACGAAGGGTAACGGTTGCGTGAGTCCATGGAGGGCTCCACCCATGAAGGGTCCACGAAGAAGCAAGCTTGTCTATCCCACCATGGCCATTGCCCACGAAGGACTTGCCTCACTAGGGTAGATCTTCACGAAGTAGGTGATCTCCTTGCCCGTACAAACTCCTTGGTTCAACTCCACAATCTTGACGGAGGCTCCCAAGTGACACCTAACCAATCTAGGAGACACCACTCTCCAAAAGGTAATAGATGGTGTGTTGATGATAAACTCCTTGCTCTTGTGCTGCAAATGATAGTCTCCATAACACTCAACTCTCTCTCATAGGATTGGATTTGGTAGAAATATGATTTGAGTGGAAAGCAACTTGAGGAAGGCAAGAGATCAAGATTTATGTGGTTGGAATGGAATATCTTGACATCAACACAAGTGTAGGTGATTCTCTCTCAGAAAATGTATGTTGGAAGTGTAGGCATATTCTGACGGCTCTCTCCACGAATGAAGAGTGGGTGGAGGGGTATAAATAGCCTCCACAGAAAATCTAACCGTTACACACAAATCACCAAACTCGGTGGGACCGAATCATACCACTCGGTCAGACCAATTTAGTTCATAATGTGACCGTTAGGGTTTTCGGTGGGACCGACATGTCAACTCGGTGGGATTGATTCCATTCGGGTTAGGGCATAACGTAATCTCGGTGAGACCGATTACACAAACTTGATGGGACCGATTTTGGTAATAGGCAACCAAAGAGTTGGTCAGGCAAACTTGGTGGGACCGATTCGCTCATCTCGGTTAGACCGAAACGTTACGAAGGGGAAACAGCGAGTCTGCATTGCAATCTTGGTGGGACCGATCGTGGTTGGACTGAAATGTTACAAAGGGAAACAGAGAGTTTGCAATCCATCTCGGTGAGACCGAGAACCCTATCGGTGAGAAGGAATTGATTAGGGTTTCTTGCAGTGACTATGTCAAATGAACTCGGTGGTGCCGGATAGGAAATTTCGGCGGGGCCGAGTTTGACTTTTGGTTTGGGACATATGTGGATATGAGAAAGTAGTTGAGGGTTTTTGGAGCATATCACTAAGCATTTTGAGCAAGTAACTCATTAAGCAACACCTCACCCCCTTTTAATAGTATTGGCTTTTCCTATGGACTCAATGTGATCTTTGATCACTAAAAGTATTGGCTTTTAATAGTATTGGCTTTTAATAGTCTTGTGCTTTCAGCTTGAGCCAATCTTTTGTCCTTAGCATTTTGAGGGGTACACTTTCTAATCCATGCCATGCCAATCATTGAGCTTTCCTGAAATATTTATCTTCAAATAGTGTTAGCTCAATGAGCTATATGTTGTTAAGAATTACCAAAACCACCCAGGGATAGTTGCACTTTCAATCTCCCCCTTTTTGGTAATTGATGACAACATATAGATCAAAGCTTTGACAAATGATAATAATATTGAAAAACAACGTCTCTTTGAGAAGTATGTGATAAGAAAGAACTCCCCCTAAATTTGTGCATTATTTAAAATTTTCTTTTGAATGCAAATGCACAATCGATTAGGCTTATGGGTCACTCTTCCATGTCACATACATCTTCATGGAGTGCTCAAAATGATAGAAATTGTCGGATCACGGGTTCCAGCAAAACCCTCAAGGTTCGAACACTGGGGTGCGCGCGAAGATCTCCCCCTACCGATCCACGTCCAAACTTCGCTAAGATCTTATGGGCGAACTCGATGAACTCGCAACACAAAGGACACAAGATTTATACTGGTTCGGGCCACCGTTGTGGTGTAATACTCTACTCCAGTGTGGTGGTGGATTGCCTCTTGGGCTGAGGATGAACAGTACAAGGGGAAGAACAGCCTCCTGAGGAGAGGTGTTCTTTTGCTCGGTGAACTTGTGGTTGTTCTGCTCTCTCTCGATCCGACCGATCGATCCCCCTAGCTATGGTGGTGGCCAGTCCTATTTATAGAGGCCCTGGTCCTCTCCCCAAATATTGAGCGGGATGGGAGCCAACAATGGCCAATTCAAAAGGGGACAGCTAGTACACCTTATCCTGACAAAAGTGGTCTTCGCCTGCCAAATGCTCTGGTGGTGACGCCGTCTTGGGCTCCATGGTGACCTCCGTCTTGCCGTCCTGCTGGTCTTGGTCTCGTTGCACCAATATGGAAACCTTTGCTTGACACCTCGGTACTCCGCGCATGCGCCTGTTTCCTTAGCACCAAAGAGGAAACAAGGACACTATGCGCGCCGGCGCCCGCCTAGCGCCCGTCAGGCCTTGGTATTCACGGCTCACATCATCGGAACCTCGCGAGGTTTGCCTGGCCTTGATCTCTCTGCCCCTCGCGAGCCAGCCTGGTGAGGCCGCTCCTGAGGAGGTCCTGTGTTGTCCGCCTCGTAAGGCTTGGCCCCTCGCGAGGGTCTTGAGTCCATGCTGGTGAAGATGGGCCGTACGAGCCCGCTCGCAGAGCCATGCCGTGGGCCGTAGGAAGGCAAGTCTGGGACCCCCGTTCCCAGAACACCGACAGTAGCCCCCGGGCCCAAGGCGCGCTCGGGCTTAGCTTCGAGGCGAAGCCAAAGGGGCAAGTGCGTAGAGCCGTGGGCCCCAATAGCATGCGACATTGGTCGACACGTGGTGGTTGATTCGACGTGGGTGTCTTCGCTTCCACACGCTGCCCTGGAATCTGCCTGGCTATGCGGCCACCGCAACCTACACAGTTATTCTTCCATCGCCTGCGCCATACTTCTTCAATTCCTCTGCTTTCCCCGGACTCCGCTCCTCTTTCCAATCTGACCTGAGCTCTGCTCACTCCATCGCCATGGCGCCGACGCAAGCGAATAACGGAAAGAAGCCTCTGTCTTCGGCTAGTGCGCCCCCGACTGTCGAGCCCGCAGTTGGTCAATCGCTGGTGCTCAACGATGAGGCCATGGGCAAGGTGCATCCCATGCTTGCCTCCAGCTTCAATGAGTGGGGAAATACGATGGTTTGTCCTGTGTCTCGTGCTCGCATTGACCGGGCGGCCACCGAGGTCCCATTATTCATCAACGCCCTTTGGGCCGGCCTGGTCCCTCCTTTCTCTGCCTTGTTCAATGCTGTGCTTGCGCATTATCAGATCCATATGCTGCACCTTGATCCTAAATTAGTGACCCTTCTCGCCGTCTTCTCCTTTGTTTGCGAGGCCATGATAGGCATTGCCCCTTCAGTTGCCCTTCTCCGCCACTTCTTTTCGCTGCACCTGATTGATCCCCAACAGAGCTCAGGATTCCTGAGCTTTCAGACCATGGTGGCGAAGGCCGGCACAAGGATTGACTTCGAGCTCCCACCATCCACGAGCGGGTTTCGGACACGGTGGGCATTTGTTGATGTCGGAGTGCTCAGCCCCCTGCTCTCTTCTCCATCAGCGCCCGCTATTCCCAGCTCCTGTTGGTACCATTAGAGGCTCGCCGATTCGCTCCTTGCCCCTGTTTGGCTCAGGCTGAGGTGGCTTAAGGACCTTGATGTGACTGCGCCTATGGTGGTGAAGGAGTTCATATGGCGCCGCATCGCTCCGCTTCAGCGCCATTCTCAACCGATGTGGGCCTTGCTCAACAGGAAGGACCACATGAGACTTCAGGAGTCCGGGCTCCCCCTTGAAGCGCGGCAAACGGTGCTCGAGGTCCTAATGGGTGTCCCGTTGCCAGACGACATGCCAAGGAAGAGTTGCCTTATGTACCGCTGTTTGAACAAGGCGACATCCGTGGAGCAGATGCCCTCCTTTGATGAGTGGGGGCTGCACCCAGTCGGCCTCGTGGGGCCTCGTGAGAACCCCATCGTCGTGGTTCCTCTTCCTGCTGCTGGCGCCGAGCTCGCCCCAAGTGTGGATGCAGGGGGCGAGAACCACTGGGGGCTGATGGCAAAGGTGCTGAGATGCTGATGCCGCCCAAGGCTCCTGAGGCGTCATCCTCAGGAACTCGCGACTCTTGCCCCGGGACGGCAGTTCAGGAGGCGACGCAACCCACGTCTCCCAAGGCCGGGGCTCCTGAGACCTCATCAGGTCGCCGTGAGGCAGAGCCTGATGGCTCCCCTCATCTTGGCGCTCCTGAGACTGCCTCTTCGAGCGCTTCTCCAGTTGCGCCTCGTGTGGGCCGCCATGTCCATCGCTTCGGTCGGCTCTGCGTGGACTTCAAAGAGCTCCGCAAGAGGAAGGTGTTCCCAAGCAGCAGCACCTTCGGGTCATTAAAACGGAGAAAGTACATCGCCGTTAATGAGTAAGTACCTTATCTTGGTGATTCTGCACGTGCTGCTTCCCTTTGTGATGATATCTCTTCAGGATTCCTTCCGCCAAGGCCGCAAGATCTCCCGAGAAGCAACCTCCTCTCATCTCGCCTCTCTCGCTAGACTCGAGCGCTTCAAGCCCGCACTCTGCTCACGGTGTGGAGCCAACCGGGGAAGCCGGCCCGTTGACAAGGTGTCTTGAGCTCACGCCTTCGCCGTCTTTTCTTCGCAGCCTTGTTCAGAGCACAAGAAGCGTGCCAAGGGTTCCTCCCCTGGTCGTGGACAGTGACTGGTTGGCTTCAATCCTAAGGTCTTCTTCAAGCAGTGGGCCTTCACTCGTTCGGGCCCCTTGCGAGGCTCGTCCCGCAAATGGGCGGGCGCCAGCCCCCAGCCCCCTGCCGAAAGGGGGCGAGTTGCTTCGGACCCATCCGCGGTTCCCGCGGCGGAGGATGAAGTCAGCAGCATGCTCGAGTCGGCGCGAGAAAGGAGCGTCGTTCGCCATGACCTCTTTCAGGAGGCGATGGGCGCGATGAACCATCTTGGTGAAGAGCTCGTGGATGTGGACGTGCGCCTCGTGGCCGAGGGTCTTCGGCTGGTGGAGGAGCGTCATAAGCTGAAGGTGGCCATCAACCTCGGGCGCCACCAGCGCGAGCTCGACAATGCGAAGGCCGAGGCTTCCCTTGCAGCCTCTCGTGAGGCCTGCTCTCAACCTCTGGAAGAGGCTCGGGAAGCTGACCGCCATCGCGAGGTCGCAAAGAAGCGTGCATGGGAGCTCCAAGCCTGGAGTGCTGTCTTGGAACAACAAGTGGAGGTGCGCAGGGCCGCCCTTGCATCGTTGAGGGGGACGTCCACCGAAGAGGAAGAGATCTGATACGTCTCCAACGTATCTATAATTTTTGATTGTTCCATGCTATTATATTATCTGTTTTGGATGTTAATGGGATTTATTTTACAGTTTTATATTATTTTTCAGACTAACCTATTAACCGGAGGCCCAGCCCAAATTGATGTTTTTTTTGCCAATTTCAGTGTTCCACAGAAAAGGAATATCAAACGAAGTCAAAACGGAATGAAACCTTCGGGAACGTGATTTTCTCAACAAACATGATCCAGGAGACTTGGAGTGGGCTTCAAGAAACAATCAAGGAGGCCACGAGGCAGGGGGCGCGCCTACCCCCCTAGGCACACCCTCCACCCTCGTGGGCCCCTCATTGCTCCACCGACCTACTTCTTCCTCCTATATAAGTCCACGTACCCCGCAAACATCCAGGAGAATCACGAAAACCTAATTCCACCAATGCAACCTTCTGTACCCGAGAGATCCCATCTTGGGGCCGTTTCCAGAGCTCCGCCGGAGGGGGCATTGATCATGGAGGGCCTCTACATCAACTCCATGGCCTCTCCGGTGATGTGTGAGTAGTTTACTTTAGACCTTCGGGTCCATAGTTATTAGCTAGATGGCTTCTTATCTCTCTTTGAATCTCAATACAAAGTTCTCCTCGATCTTCTTGGAGATCTATTTGATGTAATCTTCTTTAGCGGTGTGTTTGTCGAGATTCGATGAATTGTGGGTTTGTGATCAAGTTTATCTATGAACAATATTTGAATCTCCTCTGAATTCTTTTATGTATGATTGGTTTATCTTTGCAGGTCTCTTCGAATTATCAGTTTGGTTTGGCCTACTAGATTGATCTTTCTTGCAATGGGAGAAGTGCTTAGCTTTGGGTTCAATCTTGCGGTGTCCTTTCCAAGTGACAGTAGGGGCGGCAAGGCACGTATTGTATTGTTGCCATTGAGGATAAAAATATGGGGTTTATATCATATTGCATGAGTTTATCCCTCTACATCATGTCATCTTACTTAAGGCATTACTCTGTTCTTATGAACTTAATACTCTAGGTTCATGATGGATAGCAGTCGATGTGTGGAGTAATAGTAGTAGATGCAGAATCGTTTCGGTCTACTTTTCACGGACATGATGCCTATATACATGATCATACCTAGATATTCTCATAACTATGCTCTATTCTATCAATTGCTCGACAGTAATTCGTTTACCCACCGTAATACTTATGCTCTTGAGAGAAGCCACTAGTGAAACCTATGGCCCCGGGTCTATCTTCCATCATATTAATCTTCCAACACTTAGCTATTTCTATTGCCGTTTATTTTACTTTTCATCTTTATTTCTCTTTATCATAAAAATACCAAAAAAATTATCTTATCATATCTATCAAATCTCGCTCTCGTAAGTGACAGTGAAGGGATTGCCAACCCCTTTATCGCGTTGGTTGCGAGGTTCTTATTTGTTTGTGTAGGTGCGTGGGACTCAAGCGTGATCTCCTATTGGATTGATACCTTGGTTCTCAAAACTGAGGGAAATACTTACGCTACTTTACTGCATCAGCCTTTCCTCTTCAAGGGAAAACCAACGCAGTGCTCAAGAGGTAGCAAGAAGGATTTCTGGCGCCGTTGCCGGAGAGTCTACGCACAAGTCAAGACATACCAAGTACCCATCACAATCTCTTATCCCTCGCATTACATTATTTTCCATTTGCCTCTCGTTTTCCTCTCCCCCACTTCACCCTTGCCATTTTATTCGCCCTCTCTTTTCTGTTCGCCTCCCTCTTACTTTTGCTCCTCGCACTTTCTGCCATTATGTCTGAAATTGGGGAAATTATTGTCGATAGGGACAATAATAATAACATGGAAAATTCTGATGCTCCTGCTGAAGAACCCCCTATCTTACATACAGAAAAATTCCGAATCGGTAGTGGTAATATTATTGGAAAATGAGTTATCCAAGATTTCTTTACTTATGCCGGTGCTTTGCCTTCTATGGGTAGTTCTATTCTTCATAGAACTAGTAGTATTGCGGATGCTATCACCATGCTTGTAGGTTAACTTGAAAGGCAATTTATGCACATGCATCCTTGCATACAAAGGATTTTCCTAGATTTTTCTAATATTGAGCATTGTTCTGTTAAGCGTGCTGCTACTATCTTTTTGGCTCATGAGTTCAGATTTATAATAAAAGAGGCCAAAGAAATCTTTGCGCACTATAGGGTGGACGCTGGCCGTCCTCCCATAGAGGCAATCCTCTTTGATCAAGAGGAAATAATGCGTTTTCAATCTTTAGACTATGTTGCTTTTAATGAGAACCTTAGAAAAAAGATTCCTACCAATGTTTTGGTTGATAGAATTTCCGAACTTAATAATGATTTTGCTATTCGAAATAATGAGCTAGGATATTCTCTCGAGTATGGGCTCACGAAGTTTTGTCAAAAGAATGCTTATAATGATGAATTGGTTGTGCAATATGAAGGACCAAAGAAGGAACCTATACCTCCCAAAATTGATCTTGGGGACTTCTATCCCATTAAATTTAGCCCTTTTGATTAATTTTAGGTGCCTCAAAGAAAACTTGCTGCTGAACGTAGAGAATATGAAATGATTTTTCGTGATCTATCTTATTATTATGGCAATACCTAGATCTATCCTTGCTTTTATGCCTCGCTAGGGGCGTTAAACGATAGCGTTTGTTGGGAGGCAACCCAATTTTATTTTTATTTTTTTATTTTTGCTCCTGTTTAGTAATAAATAATTTATCTATCCTATGTTTTGGTTGTGTTTTTTGTGCTTAATTAGTGTTTGTGCCATGTAGAACCTTTGGGAAGACTTGGGGAAAGTCTATTTGGTCTTGCTGTAAAAAACAGAAACTTTAGCGCTCACGAGAATTGCTGCCATTTTTTACTGGAGAGTGCTATTTAGTTAATTCTTTTTTAAGATAATTAATAGATAAATTTCTCACGTCCAGAAATTTATTTTAGAATTTTTGGGGTTCCAGTAGTATTCGAAATATACAGATTACTACAGACTGTTCTGTTTTTGACAGATTCTGTTTTTCGTGTGTTGATTGCTTATTTTGATGAATCTATGGCTAGTAAAAGAGTTTATAAACCATAGAGAAGTTGGAATACAGTAGGTTTAACACCAATATAAATAAATAATGAGTTCATTAAAGTACCTTGAAGTGGTGGTTTGTTTTCTTTTACTAACGGAGCTCATGAAGATTTTCTTTTAAGTTTTGTGTTGTGAAGTTTTCCAGTTTTGGGTAAAGATTTGATGGATTATGGAACAAGGAGTGGCAAGAGCCTAAGCTTGGGGATTCCCATGGCACCCCAAGGTAAAATACAAGGACACCAAAAAGCCTAAGCTTGGGGATGCCCCGGAAGGCATCCCCTCTTTCGTCTTCGTTCATCGGTAACTTTACTTGGAGCTATATTTTTATTCGCCACATGATATGTGTTTTGCTTGGAGCATCTTGTATGATTTGAGTCTTTGCTTTTTAGCTTACCACAATCATCCTTGCTGTACACACCTTTTGAGAGAGACACACATGAATTGGAATTTATTAAAATACTCTATGTGCTTCACTTATATCTTTTGAGCTATATAGTTTTTATTCTATGTGCTTCACTTATATCTTTTGAGCTATATAGTTTTTGCTCTAGTGCTTCACTTATATATTTTAGAGTACGGCGGTGGTTTTATTTTATATAAATAATTCATCTCTCATGCCTCACTTATATTATTTTCAGAGTCCTTTAGAACAACATGGCAATTTTCTTTTAGTCATAATAAAAACTTTCATATAAGTGCATTTAATACTAAGAGAAGTTTGATACTTGATGATTGTTTTGAGATATGGAGATAGTGATATCAAAGTTGTGCTAGTTGAGTAGTTGTGAATTTGAGAAATACTTGTGTTGAAGTTTACAAGTCCCGTAGCATGCACGTATGATAAATGTTGTGTAACAAATTTGAAACATGAGGTGTTATTTGATTGTCTTCCTTATGAGTGGTGGTCGGGGACGAGCGATGGTCTTTTCCTACCAATCTATCCCCCTAGGAGCATGCGCATAATACTTTGTTTTTGATGACTTGTAGATTTTTGCAATAAGTATGTGAGTTCTTTATGACTAATGTTGAGTTCATGGATTATACGCACTCTCACCCTTCCATCATTGCTAGCCTCTTCGGTGCCGTGCATTGCCCTTTCTCACCTTGAGAGTTGGTGCAAACTTTGCCGGTGCATCCAAATCCTGTGATACGATACGCTCTATCACACATAAACCTCCTTATATCTTCCTCAAAACAGCCACCATACCTACCTATTATGGCATTTCCATAGCCATTCCGAGATATATTGCCATGCAACTTTCCACCGTTCCATTTATTATGACATGCATCATCATTGTCATATTGCATTGCATGATCATGTAGTTGACATTGTATTTGTGGCAAAGCCACCATTCATAATTTTTTCATACATGTCACTCATGAGTCATTGCACATCCCGGTACACCGCCGGAGGCATTCATATAGAGTCATATCTTGTTCTAGTATCGAGTTGTAATCATTGAGTTGTAAAGAAATAGAAGTGTGATGATCATCATTAATAGAGCGTTGTCCAAAAAAAAGAAAGGCCAAAAAAAGAAAAAAAGGCCCCAAAAAAAGAGAATAAAAAGGGGCAATGCTACTATCCTTTTTCCACACTTGTGCTTCAAAGTAGCACCATGATCTTTATGGTCAAGAGTCTCTTGTTTTGTCATTTTCATATACTAGTGGGAACTTTTCATTATAGAACTTGGCTTGTATATTCCAACAATGGGCCTCCTCAAGTGCCCCAGGTCTTCATGAGCAAGCAAGTTGGATGCACACCCACTTAGTTTCTTTTCTTGGGCTTTCATACATTTATAGCTCTAGTGCATTCGTTGCATGGCAATCCCTAATCATTGCATTGACATCAATTGATGGGCATCTCCCTAGCCCATTGATTAGCCGCATCGATGTGAGACTTTCGCCTTTTTTGTCTTCTCCATATAACCTCCTTCATTATATTCTATTCCACCCATAGTGCTATATCCATGGCTCACGCTCATGTATTGCGTGGAAGTTGAAAAAAGTTTGAGATTACTAAAGTGTGAAACAATTGCTTGGCTTGTCATCAGGGTTGTGCATGATGAGAGCATTCTTGTGTGACGAAAATGGAGCATGACCAAACTATATGATTTTGTAGGGATGAACTTTCCTTGGCCATGTTATTTTAAGAAGACATGATTGCTTAGTTAGTATGCTCGAAGTATTATTATTTTTATTTCAATATTAAACTTTTATCTTGAATCTTTTGGATCTGAACATTCATGCTACAATAAAGAAAAAATACATTGAGAAATATGTTAGTAACCATTCCACCAAAAGTTCTGTTTTTATCATTTACCTAATCGAGGACGAGCATGAATTAAGCTTGGGGATGCTTGATACGTCTCCAACGTATCTATAATTTTTGATTGTTACATGCTATTATATTATCTGTTTTGGATGTTAATGGGCTTTATTTTATACTTTTATATTATTTTTTGGGACTAACCTATTAACCGAAGGCCCATCCCAAATTGTGTTTTTTTTTGCCTATTTCAGTGTTTCGCAGAAAAGGAATATCCAACGAAGTCCAAACGGAATGAAACCTTCGGGAACGTGATTTTCTCAACAAACGTTATCCAGGAGAATTGGAGTGGGCGTGAAGAAACAATCAAGGTGGCCACGAGGCAGGGGGCACACCTACCCCCCTGGGCGCGTCGTCCACCCTCGTGGGCCCCTCATTGCTCCACCGACCTACTTCTTCCTCCTATATAAGTCCACGTACCCCGCAAACATGAAGGAGCATCACAAAAACCTAATTCCACCACCGCAACCTTCTGTACCCAAGAGATCCCATATTGGGGCCTTTTGCGGAGCTCCGCCGGAGGGGGCATTGAACACAGAGAGCCTCTACATCAACTCCATGGCCTCTCCGGTGATGCGTGAGAAGTTTACTTCAAACCTTTGGGTCCATAGTTATTAGCTAGATGGCTTCTTCTCTCTCTTTGAATCTCAATACAAAGTTCTCCTCGATCTTCTTGGAGATCTATTCGATGTAATCTTCTTTTGCTGTGTGTTTGTCGAGATTCGATGAATTGTGGGTTTGTGATCAAGTTTATCTATGAACAATATTTGAATCTCCTCTGAATTCTTTTATGTATGATTGGTTTATCTTTGCAAGTCTCTTGGAATTATCAGTTTGGTTTGGCCTACTAGATTGATCTTTCTTGCAATGGGAGAAGTGCTTAGTTGTGGGTTGAATCTTGCGGTGTCCTTTCGCAGTGACAGTAGGGGCAGCAAGGCACGTATTGTATTGTTGCCATCGAGGATAAAAAGATGGGGTTTATATCATATTCTATGAGTTTATCCCTCTACATCATGTCATCTTACTTAAAGCATTACTCTGTTCTTATGAACTTAATACTCTAGATGCATGCTGGATAGCGGACGATGTGTGGAGTAATAGTAGTAGATGCAGAATCGTTTTGGTCTACTTTTCATGGACGTGATGCCTATATACATGATCATACCTAGATATTCTCATAACTATGCTCAATTCTATCAATTGCTCGACAGTAATTCATTTACCCACCGTAATACTTATGCTCTTGAGAGAAGCCACTAGTGAAACTATGGCCCCCGGGTCTATTTTCCATCATATTAATCTTCCAACACTTAGCTATTTCCATTGCCGTTTATTTTACTTTGCATCTTTATTTCTCTTTATCATAAAAATACCAAAAATATTATCTTATCATATCTATCAGATCTCACTCTCGTAAGTGACCGTGAAGGGATTGACAACCCCTTTATCGCGTTGGTTGCGAGGTTTTTATTTGTTTGTGTAGGTGCGTGGGACCTGAGCGTGATCTCCTACTGGATTGATACCTTGGTTCTTAAAACTGAGGGATATACTTATGCTACTTTACTGCATCACCCTTTCCTCTTCAAGAGAAAACCAACACAGTGCTCAAGAGGTAGCAAGACCCGGAAGCGCGAGGAGGCGCTTGCGCTGGAAGCCGTTGAGCGTAGCCTTGATCTCAAACGATTGGAGAGGAGGGAGCGTCAAGTTTCCCAGGCGGAGGATGCCGTCGCCGCACGCGATGCTAGGGCCTAGGAGGAAGTTGATTGCCGGGTGGCCGAGGCTCGCGCGGATCTCGAGAGCAGGTACAACCTGAAGCTGAAGCTCGTGGAAGCTAGGGCTGCCGGTAGGACTACTGCCCTGATGTCCAGGTTGACCGAGGTGGAGCGACGCGAGGAAGCCGCCGCAGCCACCCTGGTCTCGGCACATGCCGAACTGGCCTCCGCCCGCGCCGAGATGATCCCTCTTCAACAGCGGGTTGCTGACGCCAAGTCCGTCGCATGGCAGAACAAGGAGATAGTGCTTCAGTGGCGGACACTGGAGCACGTGCACGCCCCCATGCTCCAGGACCTCAGGAATAGGGCCAACATCGGCCTGGGAAACATCTGTGATGAGAATGCTCCTCATCCCCACGCGAACTACTACGCCAGCCACCTCCGCTTCTTTGCCGACGTGGTGACATGCTTGGAGAACCATTCTGAGAGGGCTCGCCAACTTGTTGATGAGAGGAGCCGCGGCCTGCTCGGGCGTGCGTTCTCCCGCGGTTTCAGCCATCTCCAGAACACCAACCCCAACTTTGACTTTGACGCCGCCATCGCTCCCGTATCCGAGGCCATCCGGGGCAACCTGTTGTGATGGGTGGAAGACAATGTGGACGCTCTAGTCAGGGCCTTCACTTCCGATGATGATGGGGTGGTGGTCGCGACGGACGCGGGAAATGTGGTCGACGACGGTGATGGTGGCGCTTGTGGAGGTGATGGTGATGCCAGGGATGGTGGTAGCGATGCCTGCGGCGCGTCTGAGGATGATCCGGGGGACGCGGCGAGCGACATGTCTGACTGATCCCGTGTTTCCTAGCTGTTTGTCCTGCACACAGAAGCTCGGGCGCAGCCCTTGAAGTTGTAAGAGCATTTTTGGAGCGGAAGCCCCTCATGTAAATTTGCTGCATCCTTTATCTTGTTAGGTCAAGTCAAATATGTGTCTTCGTGAGCTCAGTATCCTAGGGCAAAGTCATTGTTGCGGTTTCCCTTAGCCTAGACGAGCCCAACCTGGCTCGTGATGTTGGAAGCTCCCGAGGAACTCGTCGAGACGCTCGAGGGGGCCGCGTGATAAGCAAGTGCCACTACTAGGAAAAAGCCTACTAGTGGCACACATGTTTTGCCTACTAATGGCGCACTACTGGTACGCCACTAGTACCACGCCACTAGTATTATATACTAATGGCGCACCACGCCGTGCGCCATTAGTATAGACCAACATGCGCCATTAGTATGCCTCCCAGGGGGGCATATTTACCCACGTGCTTTGGCATACTAATGGCGCACTGTGGGGTGATTCGCCATTAGTATGAACATTAGGTTTTTTTTACTTTTCTATTTTTTTGCACAGGTTACAAAATATATTATTGGACAGAATATAGACAGCACCACACAGCAAGAGTAGATTCATCGAATACAATAGAAGATTAGTCTCCGAATACAATTCATCATTTTAGTCTCCGAATTCAACAGATCGAACAAAGATAGAACATTACAAGTCTTGAGACCGCGAGTAGCGAGTTTATCGGAAGTAATACTAATCCTAAAAAGTCCTACTAATCATCATCATACAACTTCTACTTGTTATTATTAACAAGTCATGTGATCATCATCTTGATAGTCATCGAACCAACCCTACTTAAGTGTTCTTAGCACATGATCATCCGTATTAGGCAGCACCTAAATACCCTATTTAAGGTAAAATAGCATAAAACAATGTAGACCCTGACTCCCCATTATGGAGAATGGAGAACATCCTGTCTCTAATTCTTGCGCTTCGCTTCCTTTTGCTTCCAAGAACCTCCTTACGACTGTCCATACATTTTTTTCCATCCTTTGATTTTCATGTCTTCACTTCTTTTAGATATCTTGTATGGACAGTTGAGATTCGTAGGATGACCTGGCTGTATGTTCAAAACATTAAGACTGCCTTTCTGATACATCAAATGAGGCACACAATTCTCTGGGATTATCTGTTGAAAAACATAGTAATAACTTCATAGTTAGCAATGATGTACTAGTTTTAGAAGTATGCAAAAGATGCACGGATGTCATAATAGTAAAAATCTTACTAGGGTATCTCCATGGTAGTTACCGTAGTTGAACACATGCACTAGTGGCACGTATTGACCATAATGTTGAGGAGTTTGATTGTAGATATTGTAATTCTCAATGTCAGTACAAAATCCGACCAAATGATTTTTCTCCTTGCAAGTTGTTAATTCGGAGCCATCGGCGTAGTGGGTTTTGTCTACCATCTCCCGCACATTGTTTGAACAATAAAAATAAGCTATCAATGGAAATAAGTTGTCAACTATTTTGAAATAAACAATATAAGTTAGCTAATAACTATGTTTGAGAAACTCACATAGCGGTAGAACTGGAGGCGTATCAACAAGGACCCAAATGTCCATATTGTCTTGGTCGATGTCAGGATTACCAAGATCCATGGTGACAAGCATACCCTCATCAAAACCATACATCTTGCAAAATGCTTCCCAATTTTTTCAACCAAAATGGGTTACGCTCCCAGAATTATACAGATTTACTTCAAAGTCCACATCATGATGAGTCCTTAGGTGAATTTTCTTTGTTTCAGAAATTTCATGGTCTTCAAAATCCATCCTCTCCAAGACATATCGTCTTGCATGGCATGGGATAAGCTATACTCGAATTGTAAAAGACGAAAGTTACACGTTGAAATAGTTGAAGTCATGCTTAATTATGAAAAAAACAATTGTCGTCGATGCGTACCGTTTCAATTTCGAAGGTCTCCTCGAGCTTAATGCTGAAGCGCCGATCATCGTCCAGGTGAGGCCTGTCGCATAGACCTCGATCGTCGTCGCACCAGTCGCACTCCCCCGGGAGACTTTCGTCGTCCGATGATGACATTTCCTACGTTCATAATTCAAAACTACATAGGATGAGTGGTTCCTCTTCCAGATTAGGGTTTATCGATGATGAGCAACTGACATTAGTAATAACTATGAGTTGATATCACACTTCTATATGTATAACACAAGAGGCTGTTGATCCTACTTAATTAAGTACTAAGATACCCCGGCCCATGCATTTGTCGCAAGTACCCCATATGTCCTATTTTTAGCAAAGTCATGCTAAAATTCACGAAAAATTTCAGCATGACCTTTGCTGAAAATAGGACATATGGAGTACCCAAATTTGCCGGAACGGAAGTTAATCGACATTCTGGCAAACTCAAGGGGCTCTCGGGGTTCCTGCAAAATCATCACGACACGATGGTCGGAGACAAAACCCAGCAAACTCCTTCCCTTCACTCGGGGTACAACAATATATCTTCTAGCCATGAAAAATAGTACCAACTAGGATCGATATGACCTTCGTTTTTCATTTTCTGTATGATCAATTAAATCTTCTGCAAGCTTACATGAAAAGGTTCAGGAACTTGAAACATAACTCTTGCTTGGTGTTCCAAATCATTTCATTTATATTTTAAATAACAGTAGGAATTGTTTCATAATAGAATTTACCCCCAAAACAAATTCCTTTAATGCCATTTTCAAACTCTGAGTTGCCTCTGTTGCACTAAAACTAATTCAAATAATTTTTGACTAAAGTAGGAAATCAATGTTGACTAAATGTTTTAAGTGCTCTTCCTAAAAATCACTAAAGTAGGAAATCTTTAACATAATGTACCCTGCAGCTTTGTTCAATTGGTACAGTCAACTGTGGGTTTCCTTCAATTGATCAAGAGTAGGAGATCTTGGTGTTAGACCAAAAACTCAGTTATGTCGTCGTCCAAAAAGTGCTAATCTGATGTCACAGTAGCCACTATCTACCACGCACCATACAGAAGCACATCAGGCAACCGAACTAGCAGTAGCAGCCAATTCACACTAGCAGGAACATTGGCTGTACCAACAAAATCACACTAAGCATTGGCAGTACCAACCACATTGTCAGCACCATACAAAATTGTTTCACTGGCAGCCACCAATCCGAACTAGCAGTTCACACTAGAGCAGTACACACGAGAGAGGAGACAGAGAGACGAGGAACTCACCGGCGTCAGGCGGTGAGGGCGGGACGAAGTCGGGGGACGGCGGCGCTGACGGCGAGGCGTGGAGGGGTCGGAGTTGGAGGAGGGAGACAGCCGGCGGCACGCTTGGGTGGTGTGGGGGGAAAACCTAATAGATTGCCGAGCGAGCATGAGAGAGAGGGGCCAAAAATTCAGTGCTTCTTCAGAGGAAGGGAGAGGAGGTCATCGGAGCGGGTGTGGAGCGAGGGGGGGGGAAGTGGAGGGAGGGATGAAGGGATCAGGCTAGTTAGCTAGCTAGGGGGAAGATTACTAATGGCGCACCCCCTGGCGGTGCGCCATTAGTATGTTTTTTATAGCAATGGCGCACCAGCCAGCGGTGCGCCATAAGTAATTTTTATTATTATTGTTTTTTGTTGCATCTAATAATTTTTTTATTTGTTATTTGAAAATATCATCAAATTTGTTATTTGAAAATATAATCAAATTTGTTTTTTTGGATTTTTTGTTGCATTCATTTGTGACGGTGGAGCGGGGGAAGGTGCGGTGGGTCGTCGGCGGCGGTGGAGCGGGGGAGGGTGC
>NC_041390.1:488000598-488011387 GCF_002162155.2 Triticum dicoccoides | reverse complement strand
GTGCGGGGGTGTCCTCGGCGGCGGTGGAGCGGGGGAGGGTGCGGTGGGTCGTCGGCGACGGTGGAGCGGGGAATGGTGAGGTGGGTCATCGGCGGCGGTGGAGCGGGTAAGGGTACGGGGGGTGCTCGGCAGCGAGGGGGATCTGGCGAGGGGGGATAGCTAGCGATCGAGATGGAGGCGGATCGAGATCGAGTGTCCTCATGAATATTCAATATTTTTTCATATTGAATATGAAAAAATATCATCGAATTTGAAAAAATATTCATGAATTCAAAAAGTGCCCACGAATTAAGTTTAAAAATATTCATGAGTTCGAAAAATAAAAATGATAGTAGTTTCGCAAAAAAATATAGTAGTGGCGCACTGTGTTGTAGGTGCGCCATTACTAGTGAAACTAGTAATGGCGCACTCTGCCATGGTGTGCCATTACTGGTTTTGAAAAAAAATGATTTTTTTTTGAAAAAACACTTAGTAATGGCGCACTGTCTACATGATGCGCCATTAGTATGTTTGGAAAAATGAAAAAAATATTGTTACTAGTGGCGCACCATGTATCTGGTGCGCCATTAGTGTCTTCCACACTAATGGCGCGCCTACACATGGTGCACCACTGCTATATTGTAGTGGCGCACCACATGTCAGGTGCGCCATTAGTATCCATTTCATCTATAGCCCTTTTCCTAGTAGTGTGCTAGCCGGGGCGCGGCATGCGCGTGGCGCGTGTGCGTCTTGCTCAGCCCCACTCGCGAGGGGCCCGTGAGGGGGAGGCAATAGACGCGAACTCCGAAATAAGGCAAGAACCAGACAAAAAGAAATTGCTCGAACGAGAAAAGGAACCCCTCGCACGCATCAATGAAAATTCAACTTCAACTCAAATCCAAATCTAGAAGGCAAGGCTACAGAAAAGGGATCCAAAGCAAATGGCCGCGTCCGACACCTAGTCTACTCTTCTTGTCTTCAATTCTTCTCACTAGTGCGGAGCTAAGTGCTGCCAATAGGACGTGGGAGGGAGCCCCCGAGGCCCGAGGGCGGCACTCCTGATACTCCGGGGTGTGTAAATCCCCACTCATTATTACATGACAGTGTCACGGGCGGCAATCTTTACAGGCGTGAGCCTTACATCATATCGCCAGACAAGGGCCCCACCTTGCGCCACCCCCTACCACCGTTAGGACGACGGGAGACCAGGACAACACCAACGAGGGTAGAGAGGACGCCAGTGGTGCCCTCAGCGACCACGTGTCCTCTGCCGGGGGTAGGCTCTGGAGCACCTCCCCGGCAGAGGGCCTACCTTCGGGGGACACCTTGTTCTGCGCGGCGCTGGGGAGGAACTTCGTCCCGGTTCCTTCCTGCAGCCCCCAGCGTGCCCCCTTGGCGGGAGGGAGGCCGACGAGATGGGACCGCCATCTGCTGCTGCGACCTGATCCCCCCGCGTACCATGGTTAGCATAAGCCTGCTCATGAGGAATTAGTGGTACCCTGTAGCAGTTGTCGCTGGCGCGGTTGGCGAGGCTTCCGGAGGGGTCCTGAAAGGCGCCGACTTCTCGCGCCTCCTCCTCCCAGCCCGGCTCGAGGAACGAGCCAGGGTCGTCTTCCAGCACGTACTCCTGGTTGTAACACCCACAATGCGGCTATATCTCCCACGTGTCGGGGCACGACTTAGAGGCATAGCCGCATGGTAGATTAGTCACAAGTGGGGTAATCTTCACACAATCCCATGTACTGAATAAGAAAGGGATAAAGAGTTTGCTTACAATCGCCACTTCACACCAATAACAAGTTAAACATACATCATCCAGAATACAATCAAGGTACGACTACGGAACCAAAATAAAAGGAAGACAACCCCAAATGCTAGATCCCCGATCGTCCCAACTGGGCTCCACTACTGATCAACCGGAAAAGACACAAAACAATGACCAAGGTCTTCATCGAGCTCCTGCTTGAGCTCTGGTTGCGTCACCTGTACTGGTATCATTGGCACCTGCAACTGTTTGGAAGTATCCGTGAGTCACCAGAACTCAACAATCTCACACCCGCGAGATCAAGACTATTTAAGCTTATGGGTAGGGTAAGGTAATGAGGTGGAGCTGCAGCAAGCACTAAGCATATGTGGTGGCTAATATACGCAAATAAGAGCCGGAAGAGAAGCAACGCAACGGTCGAGAAGCTAGAAGTGATCAAGAAGTGATCCTGAAACTACTTACGTTCAAGCATAACACAAGAACCATGTTCACTTCCCGGACTCCGCCGAAAAGAGACCATCACGGCTGCACACGCGGTTGATTCATTTTAATTAAGTTAAGTGTCAAGTTCTCTACAACCGGACATTAACAAATTCCCGTCTGCCACATAACTACGAGCACGGCTTTCGAAAGTTCAAACCCTGTAGGGGTGTCCCAACTTAGCCCATCACAAGCTCTCACGGTCAACGAAGGATATTCCTTCTCCCGAGAAGACCCGATCAGTCTCAGAATCCCGGTTACAAGGCATTTCGACAATGGTAAAACAAGACCAGCAAAGCCGCCCGATGTGCTGACAATCCCGATAGGAGCTGCACATATGCCGTTCTCAGGGCAACACCGGATAGGTCAAGCTACGAGTAAAACCATGCCTCAAGTTGAAGGTGGCCCCGCAGGCTGCCCGGTTCGGACCAACACTTAGAGAAGCACTAGCCCAGGGGATTAGAATAAAGATGACCCTCGGGTTAATTACTCCCAAGGGAAAGGTATAGGTTGTTAGGCAAATGTAAAACCAAGGTTGGGCCTTGCTGGAGGAGTTTTATTCAAAGCGAACTTCATGGGGTTCCAATAACACCCAACCGCATAAGGGACGCAAAATCAAGGAACATAACACTGGTATGACGGAAACTAGGGCGGAAAGAGTGGAACGAAACACCAGGCATAAGGTCGAGCCTTCCACCCTTGACCAAGTATATAGATGCATTAATTAAATAAGGGATATTGTGATATCCCAACATATCCATGTTCCAACATGGAACAAACTTCAGCTTCACCTGCAACTAGCAACGCTATAAGAGGGGCTGAGCAAAAGTGGTAATATAGACAAACAATGGTTTGCTAGGAAGGTAGGTTAGAGGCTTGACATGGAAATATGGGAGGCATGGTATAACAAGTGGTTGGTAGCGCGACATAACGATAGAGCGAACAACTAGCAAGCAAAGATAGAAGTGATTTCGAGGTATGGTCATCTTGCAAGAGATACCGCAAGGAAGAAGAACGAGTCCATGAAGAAGACAAACGGACGAAGTCGAACGAATCCTCACAAACGCGACGTTATCGGAACTAACCCTAAGAAGCAAGACCGGAAAGAAGCAAACAACATGGTAAACAACCATCACATTCTCATGGCATGATGCACAACCAAGTATGATGCATGTCTGGTTGAATGAGGCATGGCATGGCAAAGTGCACAAACAATACTACAAATTAAGTGGGGCTGAATATGCAATGAGTTGCGTATTGATGAAACACCACATCAATTATTTAGTTCTCTCCCGTTCAGGAACCCAACAATATTAAATGTTGTTATACATGGCAAGACATGAAGCATAAGAAAAACTACCTATCTAGACAAGTTTAAATGATGCCGGATATAACAAACAACAATTCTGGAAAATCCTCATATGCATATTATGAATTTGGTACTATTCTGCCATAAACCATATTTTAGAGTTGTTAAACATGCAAAGTAAAGCCACCATGTTAAACTAGGCATTTTTCTACCCCATTTACATATAAAGTTTATTAAATTTGGAGCTATGGTTAATTAGTTATGAATTAAAACATTTTAACATGTCAATAGGCAAAGTTAAACAAACAGCATTTTAAACATTTTTAATATGGATTAAGGCAGCATATTATAAAACTAGACAAAATTCTAAGCAAGTTGCATATATTATTTATTTAGATCCGATGCACGGTTGGTGAGTTATGATATGCATGATGTTGGAGGGCTTTTCTATAAAACAGACGTTCCTGTGGGTAATAGACAAATTCGCAGCAGGAGAAAAACACATCGGTCCGTATGTAGTTGGCCCAACAGTGGAAGAAAAAAGGAGGGTGCTTGGGGCTGCTCACCCATGGGCCTTGGCCCGACTGGGAAGGCGGCCTGTGGGAGAACGCGGCTGCTAGGTCCGCGGAGGAGTAGGCTGGGCCTTCGGGAGACGCGGCCCAGGCACGGGTTAGTGCGGATCGAACGAGGCGACTGGTCAACGCGGGCATGGCCCGTTACCCTCTGTCGCTCGTAGCAAAGGATGCATACCCGATGGCTGGCCGGCGGCGCTGGGGCTGGGACTCGCGGCCAGCCGACGATGAGGCATGATGGCACAGGCACGGGGATGGCGCGGATGCAGCCAGATCCGTCCGGAATGGCAAGGAGTGGCAGAGGGCCGTGGAGGCGCGAGCGATGACAGGATCGGGGTCGAGAGGAGACGAGGACGAGCATGAGGCAGAGGAACTTGTCGCGCTGTTCACGCTGGACCAGAGCGACAACGGCGGGCCTTCGACGGGGATGGGGCGGACGAGGCCGGAGGAGGTTGTGGCGGAGCGGTTCCTGGTGTTTGTGGTTGGACTTGGTGGCGCCCATCCATGGCAGCTCAAGGTCGTCAGTTGTGGGTGGTTTCTAGGAGACAGAGAGCCCCATATGAGAAAGAGAGAAGAATGGGATAGGAGGAAGGGAAGGAGGGGGCGCGAAGGGGTCCTGGCCTGATGGATGAGGGCGACGCCGTGGTGGTTGAGATCGCCGGCGGCGACGGGGCTGACGAGGACGAGGGCTATGGCTGATGGGGATTTTTGGTGGTGCGGAAATCATGGGAGGCAGTCGGAGGCTCGGGTTGGAGGGAGGTGGATCGGGATGGATGGTGGTTGGCTCGGTGAGGAAGCCGAGGAGGAGACCAGGTGGGCTGGCGGAGGTCGGCGGAATGGACGGATGGGACGTCCTAGTATTAGGGTTAGGCTCATATATAGGTAGGGGTCGATTAGATTAGGGGCTACCGAGTCCCTTTGATCGAAATCAGACGGTTGGGAAAAATAGGCTAGGGAGACCAAAAAGAAAAACAGAGATGTTTTATAGATGTTAGGGGATGATCCAGACCCATCGGTGACGACTGCCCGTGTCGGGTTCGGGGGAGTTTCGGACGTGCGAGAGGGGTCTATGCACTGTGCAAAGAGGGTTAGGCGGACGAGGTCAAGTGTGTGGTTTGGCTGAGAAGAGAGAGAGAGAGAGAGAGAGAGAGAGAGAGAGAGAGAGAGAGAGAGAGAGAGAGAGAAGAGGAGGCCCGGCTGGAGTTTCCAGATACCGAAAACGCCCGACGATTTGACCGACTTTACTGCCGCTATAGTTTAACGGTTGGGCTAACAAATGAACTCCGAATGTGACAAAAATTGGCGGACGGCCTATATACACTATAACAACACCGCATGCCAACTTTCTACCCATTCTGAGAACATTACTCGGCCACTTATAAAATAATATTTTAGACGTGCCGCGGGCGCGTGCAAGTGTGTCTGGGCTCAGAACGGACAACAGAGAGAACTGGGAGACCCGGACGAATGCAAGTTTCGAAAACATGGAGATGGAATGTGGATGATGACATGGCAAGATGCAACACACAAGCGAATGACAAGGCAACAACAGCGAATAACTGGAAGACACCTGGCGCATCAGTCTCGGTGTGTTACAACACTACACCACTACAAGTGGATCTCGTCCCGAGATCTAGGATGGCACCGGAGAGAAAATGAAGAGGAAGAAAAAGGTAAAACTAAGTTGCTTCTTTGACAAATGAGTGAAACCAAATAACCTTGCGAGGTTGGACAAATTGAAGGAGAGAAAACAACAAAGATGAACAAAGTTGAAAACACTCCGTTGGAAAAGAGGAAACACAGAACATTACTAGAACCTTGTAGGTTGAAAGACATAAGAAAAGGGTTGCAATGGACAAGAATTACATGCAAGCACTCTGGTTGAAACGAGATGTACAAGGAACGATAAAGATCAATTATGACAACACTCCGGTTGGAAATGGAAGGCATAGAATATGAACTTGACAAGATGAGAGGATACTTGATGAAATCAACAACACACTACCTTGGGAACTATTGAAAGAATGGCACAAGGGGTAAGAAAGACTTCAGACAGCACTCCGGTTGAGAAGGGAGGCAGCACTTGACAGAAAGGGAAGAACTTGAAAATAGGGCACGACACTCCGATTGAATGGATAAGCAAAAGAAAGAACATGATCTTTGCCAAAAAATGAGATGATGGGTCGAAGCGTGCAACATCACAATGCCTCAGGAACAAAAGATAGAATGGATTAAAAGTAATGAAGAAGAAAACAACATCTTCTACCTCGAATGAATTTGAAAGAGCATCCTTAAGAGAAGGATTGAACGAAGTTGTTGAAAAAATCAACAAAAAAGAACAAGCTTGTTGTGGTCTTATGGAAAAGTGTGAAAATTAGGAGGTGACAACTGGCCACTAATGGAAAACAATTGATTGCTTGAGAGCAACGAAGAGGTGAAAACTCCTTTCACCGCGAGAATAGGAGGAAACTTGGATTATCGATAGACACCACAATAAGCAACATTCCTTATGGAAGGCTTTAGGTGAAATATAACCCAAGATCACTCCAACGAAGAGATTGATGGATTTAAAATACCTCATTCTTGACAACATGTGAATCATGAAACATGAACTCAAATTATCAAGAATGACATAACACCACCTCAAATGATACGGTAGAAAGAATTGCACTTCGGAATGCAAGAAGAGGAATACTTGATCTCCTCAAAACAAAACATGTGTTTTGCACCATGTTTAATTTTGAGTATATAGCTTGGTGGATCATAACTCCGAGAGAAATCTTTAAGAACAATTGAAGAATGAAAAGAATCCTTGATGAACCACCATGTAGAGCCTCCAAGAAGAACTCCGATAACAAAGGATGATCAAACGAAAGGAAAGAGAAGTTGAAAACACAAGGTGAAACCTTGCAATGATTTAGATGGAGCTTTGCGACGAGATAATGCGGAAAAACTTGGAACTCCGGAAAAGAAATATGAACAAATGAGATCAAGAATTGTGATGAACCTCTGGAATAAGAAATTAATCACTTGGATGAAACAAGAATAAGAATTACATTATGCTTATCCTTCACCAATTTAAATTGATGACAAGCAATGGATTTGGCATACTACTTATTCTCATAGAAAGGATTAAGATAGATATAGCGCAAACTTGAGAAGGTCTTCGACGAACCACCGGAAGGATTGAAACAACGAATAAATTTATATGAAAACAAAGGAAGAGAAATCTTGAACAAACCACCGTAAGAATTGAAAATGAATGTAGCAAAGGCACAATTCACCAGGAAAATTTGGAAACGAATGAAGATACTTGAAGGAATTTAGATACATGAGAACGAATAGATCACGAGCTGATTAGAGAATACTTGAACAACGCCCCGGAAGAATTTGAGAACGAGAGCTGAAAGCTGGAATGAATAATTCTGAGATGATGTGCTACGAAGAATCAATCTGAAAAGACGCTTGAATTGCTACGGATGGATGAAAAGAATTCTCACAATCGAAAACAATTATGAGAGGATGGCATAATGCTAGAACCCTGAATCTTTGAGAGAACGGGTAAGATTTGGAGGAAAACTCTTCTTTGGTCTTCAAAATCTGAGAATGACGATGAGATACGGCACCATGAATTATTGAGGCACTCCAGAATGAAGAATGGAAAGGTTGAGCCAACGATGAAATGAATTTGAAAGATCTTGGAGAAAAACATACGACTGATGAAAATTCATCCTTATGTCAAACTTTGAAAGAATTTGAGGATAGCTCTGGGAAAATCGGAAGAGCCGGGTAAGATCCTGGGAAAAGACCTATGGGTTGGGTCCCACTCAGGAGAAACACCGTTCAAAAGTTCGCTTGAAAAGAGAGATTGCACCGGTTGAATTAAATGCCTCAAAAGAGATAACAACCTCAAAATAGCTCAAACGGATTAAGAATGGAAACATGAATCTTCTGAGATATCGTTGGCACTTCGGACATGAATAGAGAGAGGTGAGCGATTAAGAGGTGCAACGGCATGGGAAAACATTTGAAACGAGGAAAATGGATATGATCAACACCAAAAGCTTGAATTGAATCCATCGGAGAAGAAAGAGAAAGAAGAGCGATGAACTTGAAACTCTGTTAGTGTTCCGAGAATCACCGGATAAGAACATTGAAAGAAAAGAATAAAGAGACTTCACATGAATAAAACATATATTCGATTAAGAATTCTGAGTCCTGAAGAAAAAGGGTGGGAGGGAAGGAAAACAAAGGCAACTTGGGGATGGATGAAACGAACACCTTGAGAAAAAGCTTAGAATTGATCTTGTGGATGTTGAAAATGATCGGATCCACTTGAAGAGAAGCACACCGGTTGGAAAGAATTAACATGACAATCTCGATAAACAAGAAAGATTAGCATCCACATAGATATATGAGAACCTTGCTTAGGAAAGGTATGGATTAACACTGGACATTGAAGCAACTCGAATACCACAATTAAAAAAAACAAAGGATTGGCTTGCAAAATAAGCCGGAACAAACATATGATAGAGATTTCGTCCGACGTTTTCGTGGTGGGGCCCACACAGGCTCGATCGTACAACACCATCATGTACAAGGAAGTGCACATGTCAAACAAAGCGTCCCCGAGTCAGCATAGCCAAGGACTCTTTGAAACACAACGAGACCACTGTAAAACTAACCGTGGATAGGCGGACCACTAGACGTCGAACCCCAATTTCATATCATACATCTGTCGGAAATATATCCTAGGAGCTACTTGAATTCCCACTTATAAACTCTCGAAACTTTCTGGTTATGCAATCATGTGTTGGGGATACATGGGAAGCATAATATCTCACCCAAACTAACAATCCCTACATCCTGCTGTATCCATCCTTCAACACATAACCAAGAAACCTTCGAAAATCGTGTACCTCAACCTTCGAAAAGCATCTGTTATACGAGTTATGGCAATACTCCCAAACAACATCCCCAGTACTGGGTGGCGTCGAGGTTATCTCACCAACAACTGCATAAAAGAGATTTTCGATGTCGGCGAACTCAGGTATTCTAGAACTGCAACGATAAAATTGCAACGACAACACCTTGGAGCTCAACTCCCCCGGACACTGCCACAACCCCTAAATGTCAGGAGGTACCAAGAACAATGTTCTCGTCACAAGACTATCGTAACGACTCTAAGATACCTGTGTGATCCTCATTTTTAGTGAAATTTGAGGAGAGGAGAGTCAAAACTTCTACGTCAGGAGACCTCACCAGAGCGACGAAGGGACTGAGGAGTAAAAAGAATCATACTCTCTGATATATATATAACCCTAAGACCCAAAACATTTTGTTCTAGACTCAACAACGTCAGCGATTCGATGAAGCAGGGGGCTCCTAAGTTGGGGATGTCTCTGATTACCAACTTGTAACACCCATAATGCGGCTATATCTCCCAAGTGTCGGGGCACGACTTAGAGGCATAGTTGCATGGTAGATTAGTCGCAAGTGGGGTAATATTCACATAATCGCATGTACTGAATAAGAATGGGATAAAGAGTTGGCTTACAATCACCACTTCACACCAATAACAAGTTAAAGATACATCATCCAGAATACAATCAAGGTCCGACTATGGAACCAAAATAAAAGGAAGACAACCCCAAATGCTAGATCCCTGATCGTCCCAACTGGGCTCCACTACTGATCAACCGGAAAAGACACAAAACAACGACCAAGGTCTTCATCGAGCTCCCGCTTGAGCTCTGGTTGCGTCACCTGTACTGGCATCATTGGCACCTGCAACTGTATGGAAGTATCTATGAGTCACGAGGACTCAGCAATCTCACACCCGCGAGATCAAGACTATTTAAGCTTATGGGTAGGGTAAGGTAATGAGGTGGTGCTGCATCAAGCACTAAGAATATGTGGTGGCTAACATACGCAAATAAGAGCGAGAAGAGAAGAAACGCAATGGTCGAGAAGCTAGAAGTGATCAAGAAGTGATCCTGAAACTACTTACGTTCAAGCATAACACAAGAACCGTGTTCACTTCCCGGACTCCACCGAAAAGAGACCATCATGGCTACACACGCGGTTGATTCATTTGAATTAAGTTAATTGTCAAGTTCTCTACAACCGGACATTAACAAATTCCCATCTCCCACATAACCGTGGGCATAGGTTTCGAAAGTTCAAACCCTCTGGGGTGTCCCAACTTAGCCCATCACAAGCTCTCACGATCAACGTAGGATATTCCTTCACCCGAGAAGACCCGATCAGTCTCGGAATCACGGTTACAAGACATTTCGACAATGGTAAAACAAGACCAGCAAAGCCGCCTGATGTACCGACAATCCCGATAGGAGCTGCACATATCTCGTTCTTAAGGCAACACCGGATAGGTCTAGCTACGAGTAAATCCAGACCTCAAGTTGCCCCGAGGTGGCCCCGCAGGCTGCCCGGTTCGGACCAACACTTAGAGAAGCAATGGCCCCGGGGGGGGGGGGGTTAGAATAAAAATGACCCTCGGGTTAATTACTCCCAAGGGAAAGGTATAGGTTGTTAGGAAAATGTAAAACTAAGGTTGGGCCTTGCCGGAGGAGTTTTATTCAAAGTGAACTGTCAAGGGGTTCCCATAACACCGAACCGCGCAAGGGACGCAAAATGAAGGAACATAACACCAGTATGACGGAA